>NC_142940.1:53717864-53897864 GCF_046866305.1 Octopus bimaculoides | reverse complement strand
AATTTTTTCACACTCAGAATTGCTGAAGCATGGAATAAACTACCTGCATTAGTTGTTAGCTGTCAAGAGATTACATCCTTCATAACTGCCATGCTTCTTGAAATTCGCCAACGGTACTCTGATGCCTTGCCACCTCCCCTTTTGGATTTTTTTTTTTTAGATGTCTTATTCACTGTTCACTTCCTGTGCATATTTTATGTACTGATCATGTAGTTTTGGTTACATTTTCTGATGAGTTGTAGTGCATTTGAGCACTGTATGCAATAAGATCATTACATACATACATACATACATATATATATATAGGAGTGGCTGTGTGGTAAGTAGCTTGCTTACCAACCACATGGTTCCTGGTTCAGTCCCACTGCGTGGCACCTTGGGCAAGTGTCTTCTACTATAGCCTCGGGCCGACCAAAGCCTTGTGAGTGGATTTGGTAGACAGAAACTGGAAGAAGTCCGTCATATATATGTATATATATGTATGTGTTTGTGTGTCTGTTTTTGTCCCCCCCCCCCAGCATCGCTTGACAACCGATGCTGGTGTGTTCACGTCCCCATAACTTAGCGGTTCGGCAAAAAGTGACCCGATAGAATAAGTACTAGGCTTACAAAGAATAAGTCCTGGGGTCGATTTGATTCGACTAAAGGCGGTACTCCAGCATGGCCGCAGTCAAATGACTGAAACAAGTAAAAGAGTAAAAGAGTATATATATATATATATATATATATATATATATATATATATATATATATATATATATATATATGGCAAATAAGTAAGAAGGTTGTCCAGGTATTAGTGTATTACGGCCGTTTCAAGTGGCTCCTTTTAATCAATCAATGCAGGCATTACATCATTCTGAAATAAACTGCTCTCTTCAGTTGCATAAGACCATATAGGTTTTCCAACACACAGAATACTCCATTATATAATGGCGTATCCTGTATGTTGACAACCTATATGGTCTTATACAACCGAGGAGACCAGTTTATTTCAAACTGATGTAATGCCTGCATTGAATGATTAAAAGGAACCACTTGAAACGGCATTATGGCCGTTTCAAGTAGGTGTTAAGACGGTAGGTTGGGGGAAATGATGATGATAAGAATGTTGATGGTGATGATGATGATGACAATGATGGTGGTGGTGGCAGCAGCAGCAGTGGTGGTGATAACAATGATGATGCTGATGATGATGATTATGAACAGTTTACAATAAGAGATATTGTATTCTAGTACATGAGTCAGATTCTGGTTGGTTGTAATTGAAAGGGTTAAAGAAGGATGAAATACTATCTTAACAGGTGTAATTACTTACCCCCATCTAACACTGCCTGACGACAAGTTAAATTTTCACACATGACAGCTAATGTGTTAGCAGCAGCTGCCTGAATAGAAGAGTTTTCATGAGACAACAGAGTAATCAACATTTTCTCTACTTCTAGTTCATGTAATATTCTACGACTCTCGGCTACAAATAAAAAAGAAATTGTGAATGAAGAAATGATCATTCAAACAACTTATATTATAATTTCTTCACAAAATGAATTAGCCTTTCGATACCAACCTCCCTGAGACCACTTATGATTCTCTAGTACAAATTTCTTGTTTAACTCTTTTGTTGCTATATTTCTGTTGAAATGCACTACTTTGTATCAATAAAATTTTGAAATACAGAAGAATTTAGTAAAATAACTTTGTATTTATTAAACTAATGTCAGGAACATAAATTAAAGGAAATTTTGATTGGAGGTCTTAATTTAGACCATTTTAAAACAGGATGTTTTTAACATAAAACCAGGGGTGATTTCCTGTGGGTCTCTATGAGAAGTCTTAAAGTGGTCTAAATTAAAATTTCTCATTAAAATTTCATGTTAATTTATGCTTCAAATATCAGGTTAATTATGACAAAGTTACTTTTGTAAATTCTTCATTGAGTTTTTACACTAATTTAAATAAAGAGGGTGTAATTCAAGAGGAATACAGTAACAAAAGAGTTTCAGGAGGTGAATAAGCAGCATCATTAGAAAGTTGGATAAAATGCCTCAGAGCATTTGTTCCAACTCTGTAATGCCCAGAGTTCAAATTCCACCATGGTTAACTTTGCCTTCCATCTTTTCAGGGTCAATATAAAAAGTACCAATCTAGTGCAGTGGACTGGCACAACTGCTTGAGATTAGATTGAGATGTGTTGCTGTATATGTTCTGGCCCTTTCAGTTGTGATTGCCACACTTGCAGTGACACCGGTGCCATGTATCAATCAACCCTCAAACATTGCCTTTTGGGGTTTTTTTCTTTTCCATTGGACAGCAATATTGTCCCACTTTGAAGTGGAGATGAACTTAGAGATCATAAATATCATCATCATTTTTATGTCCACTTACATGGGTCTGATGGAATTCAATATGGTAGATTTTCTATGGCAGTATGCCTTTCTTATCACCAACCCTCTCCTGTTTCTAAGAAAGGTAATACTTTCCCCAAGGCCAGACATATTTCACAGAAGATAGGAAATGAAGCATGCCATGTGTATGACAGATTGTGCTCTTAAGACAAGGAGACACAAACACACCTCCATGCATACGTGCACACCTGTACATGACTGGTGATTAATTTCATGAACCCTTTGGAAGGATTAATGCTGTGTTGTGCAAAAAGAATAGATATTATATTGCAACTAATACTATAACCTGAACCTTTTCAAAAGGCATTATATAAGTTCATGCAAAGTATAAAAAAAAGAGAAATTACCATTTCTAGCAGCCCTGCCAATTGCCTTAGTAGCAGCACATTTAACATCAGGCAAAAGAGGAAAAACTGTATCAACAGCTGGACTTGTAACTTCTTCTTCTTTCACAGATTTCACTATATCAAATATAAAACATTGCAAAAGAAATGTATAGAAAGTTGAAAAATAAATTAAAATGATATAATGATATCCAATCCTTCCTTTCCTGGACATTAAACCACTATCTGTTGTTGTGTTGGGTTTATAGAATAGTGATTGCATAGAATATGAGCTGTGGGGGGAGGGGAGTACATGCGAGTGTGAGTGTATGTATGCATGTGAGTGTGTGAATGCTATACTATATTAATGTGGAGTGAATGGTTCATGTTGGGAAGAGCATCCAGCTATAGAAATCATGCCAAAACAGACAAATGGAGCCTGGTGCAGCTCCCCAGCTGACCATCCCCTATCATACTGTACAACCCATGCCAGCATGAAAAATAGATGTTAAATGATGATGATGACATACTCTGTGTGTACATGTGTGTAATTGTGTTATATTGTGGAGTGAATGTGTAGAGTGTCTGCTGTGTATTGGTACGTATGTATGTGTTAAATTATATACACTGTGTGTGCACATGTGCGTATGTTATATTATTGCAGAAAGAATATGTGCTATGTGTGTACGGTGGAATGAATATGGAGAAAATGTTCTCTATGTGCATGTGTTCATGTTATATTGTTATGAAATGACTATGTACAGCTCAGGTTCTCAAAGTGGGCACTACCGTCCCCCCAGTGGGCGTTGAGACGGGCCAGGTGGGCGCTGGTGCCTAAAGGGGCGGTGGTGGGGTGCAGTAGAGAAAAAGGGGGCATTGGAAGGCAGTGGATTGAGGGATGCTATGAATTTATTATAATATTATCATAGTATTCAAATTATATGTTATATTAAATATCAAATGATTTGTAGTACATATAAATTAGTAAAATATAAAATATTTATTTATACATAAAAATAGGTGTGAGGGTGCTGAGGGTATTATGTGGCTATGAGGGCGGGGCGGTGGCTCAAAAAGTTTGAGAATCTTTGATGTTCAGTAGGACTGAACCTGAAACCATGTGGTTGGGATGCAGACTTCTTAACCATGCAGCTATACCTGTACCTCCACACAGCAAAGTCTATACTTTCATCAAGAGAAATACAGTAGTAAAGCTAAGAGAAATGTGAAATAAAGTGCCTTTCTCGAGGACACAACGCACCACTGAGAATCGATCTCACAACCTTATGATCGTGATCCAAATACGCTAACCACTAAGCCACATGCCTTCACAATGAACTAAATGTGCTACTGCAATATGCAGCCAAGAATAAAATATAGAATAATTGTATTTAAAAAAATGATAAAACTATTTACCTTCTTTACCCTTTTTCCCTGATTTAGATGACTTTTTTTCCCCTTTCTTTGGTTGTACTTCTTCTTCAGGTGGGGTTTGATCTGTAATTAGAGCAATAAGTTTTCGTAGTCCAAGTCCTTCTTTGAATGTCTGAAACCAAAAATAATTTTATTTTTACACATAAAACAAAAATAATAATATAAAAATTTAGTTGATCGTATTTGGCTTCAATTTTATAGTTTTCATTAAAAAGAATTATAATTAGTAATTAAAGGGTGAAAGATTTATCTGTGGTTAAAAAACTTGTTTCTCAACCATGTGGTCTCGGGTTCAGTCCCATTGCATGGCACCTTGAGCAAGTGCCTGATACTTTAGCTCTAGGCTAACTAAAGCCTTGTGAGTGAATTTGGTAGACAGAAACTGAAAGGAAACCTTTTATATAAGTATATATGTTTATATGTACGTATGTGTATGTGCGCGTGTGTGTGTTGGTGTATGTGTGTGTGTGTGTGTGTGAGTGTGTGTGTGTATCTGTAATGTACTCATGTCTTGACATCATGTGATGTCCATAACCAAGCATCACCTTCATACAAATGATACAGCTCAATTCTAGTCTTCCATGAAAAACATGTCAGACCATGGGGAAATATTACCTTGTCTGGAAACAGGTGAGGCTTGGTAACAGAAAGGGCATTCAGCCATAGAAAAACTGCCTCAACAAATTCCATCTGACCCATACAAGCATGGAAAATCATCATCATCATCATTATTTATTATTATTATTATTATTATTATTATTATTATTATCAATGAATACATTCTCTGATTCAATTTTTGTATCATTTTATGTTTATATGAAGAAGAGAGATAAGAGGTTGTCTGTAAAATATAGGTAGGAGTAATGCAATTTTTGGAAAATGATGTAAGGATTTCACAACAAAATAAGTTTCAAACTGAAATATTTTTTATATGACTCACTTCGACTGTTTCAATATCTTCCATCATGTTTGATAAGACCATTACAGCCATAATGTGGAGGTCAAGCCAATCTGGATGACCAATTAAGTATATCATCTTATTTACAATATCCAGTTCCCTCAAAATAACACGATTTTCAACTGGAAAATAAAAATGTAAAATTTTAGGAAATTGAACGAATTTTTTTTTATGCCAATACTTTTTCCACTGCTCCTGGTTCTGTTACAAAATTTATGTTTGAAGTGATCTAAATTAAAAATTTTAAATCTTTCATCAAAATTTCATGTTAATTTATGTTCCAAAATACCAGTTTAATAATAATGAAGTTATTTCATTAAATTCTTAATTATTTTCAAAACTAATCAAAACAAAGGCAGCTTATTTCAACAGCAATATGGTAACAAAAGGGTTAGACATTTCTAACTATTTTTCTATATTAATTCTGCTTAACTAATCTCCCAGGTTTATGTACCAGACATGTTATCAATTGATCTCTATGGAATTACATAGAGAATATCTTTCCTAAAACAAGTCATTCTTTACATTCTTCATTCTTTAAGTAGTTTCTTTTGAAAAAATTATCAACAAAAGCTCATACCAGCAAGTCTCTCTTTCACATGAATAGAAATATTAAACTGAACATAATGTTGGACTTAAGATTAATTTTGCATATTATTATTATTTTATTTGTTTAGATCATTGAACTGTAGGTGTGTGTGTGTGTATGGAGGGGGGATATACACACAAATGTGTGTGCACATGTGTGTATACATGTGTGTGTGTAGCACTTTTTCACTCATTACATGCCACAAAGCCTACACTTATTTTAACTCTCTCTCTGTATCTCTCTCTCTCTGTATCTCTCTTGCTGTATCTCTCTCCCTATCTCTCTATACCAGGGGTCACCAAACTAATAACAAAATAAATTTTTTTGTTGTTGTTTTTTCCAGATTTCTGAATAAAAGAGTTCAATATGAAGGATTTTAACACCGACTGTCACTCACCATCATGGGAACATCTCTCTAAAACCAATAGAGCTAGGCGCTGTATTATAGCATATTCTGATTTCAAAAGTTCAAGAACTGGAGGAAATCCATTCAAGTCCTTCATCACTCGCTGACATTGGTAATTCTACAAGACAATATTTCAAACCATTAAATATTACATCATCATCATCATCATCATCATTTAATGTCCGAGTTCCATACTGGTATGGGTTGGATGGTTTGACAGGGTCTGGTAGTCCCAAAGTCTACATTATGCTCCAGTGTTTGCCCTGGTATGTTTTTTACAGATGGATGCCCTTCCTAATGGCAACCACTTTACAGTGTGTACTAGGTGCTATTTTCATGTCACCAGCACTAGTGAGGCCATCATATAGTCCACAAAACTATGAACCCTGAGGGGGCAACTTAACGTTTTGAGACAAGGGCAAAAAGGTGAGTAAAAGTATGAGAAAATGGGTCAGTAAATACCACAAATTAAAGTCCTAAGGAAGAATAACATTGAACACATTGTTAGCTCAATCCTTTATGTATTTGTTGTTAAATCTGCCTAAATAGACCTGAAGCACTTTGATGAACAAGTGAAAAGATGTGAATGACATATATAAATCCTGTACCTCTCAGATGAAACAAACATCAATTTCATCTACAATCCCATTGTTCAAAATGATTAGCACACAGACAAAGTTATTTATTGTGCAGTTGTCTTAAGTAGCTAAGTGATCATGTGATCAACCAGACTATCAGATGTTGTTATACATCACTGGTCACAATGCACTTTGTTTAGTTTTAGCTTTCCAACGATGCCACCCAGATGGTCTTTAATAGGTGAACTTCACAGTCATACTTAAGTACAAATAATGCTTAATGATTCAAGGATGGATAGACTTTCATTGTTATTGATTTAGGATCTATACATAATGTTTTACTTACCAATACCAACTGGGATATAGCCTCAATAGAATTCTTTTGGACATCAGGATCATGATGGCTAAGACAATGTATTAAAGGTTCAAAAGCTTGAGAATTCAATATTTCTACTTTGCTCACATATTCCGTTGATAAATAATTCAAACCCAAAGATGCAAATTCTAACACAACAGTTTCTTCTGCAGATGAAAAGATGATATAAATATGACTTTAGTTTATTTTCTAAATAAAATATTCTTATCATCATCATCATCATCATCATCATTTTAATGTCTACTTCTCCATGCTTTCATTGAAGCAGATTTTCTATGGTTGGACACACACACCACCACCACCACCACCATGGGGTGCGGCTTTTAAGCTGGTATATATATATATATATATATATATACCAGCTTATATATAATATATATATATATAATATCTGGGACTTACATGTAGGAATTTGGTTGCTGAGTAATAGTGGTGTAATAGTCACTGGCTTTGTTATGGTTTTGTTATGTTCAATAAACAGTATCAAAAAAATATCAATCTTTAATATGCTATAAGATACAGTGTTGGCAAAAGAAAACTGATTATGGCAGTGCAACAAAATAAATGTATGATAATATATCGAAACTACTTTATTACCTTCAGACTGAAGAAGTGAAATGAAAGTTGGTACACAGTCTTTCCTTTTTCTCAATACTTTACGAACATCAGCTGTATAAGGGAATACACTTTAAAATTTGAAACAGAAATTTAAAATATCATGTATTTTTTTACATTTCCACTGTAAATATTTTTAAAATCTCTCTCTCCTCTCTTTCTCTCCTTCTCTCTCTCCTCTCTTTCTCACTCTCTATCTCTCTCTCACTACCTCTTGCCATCACTGTGTCCTCATCTTGTTTGTTGTTAACACAAGGTTTCAGCTTATTTACTCTCTAGCCTTCATCAGGTGTCCTGGTAGAATTTTGAACCCAACCCTGGGTTCTCATTCCTAAGGCATTTTCTTGCTGCTGCTGCCGCTGCTGCTGCTGCTGCTGCTGCTATTATTATTATTATTATTATTATTATTATTATTATTATTATTATTATTATTTATTCAAAGCACTGCCTGGAATTGAACTCAGAATCTTGGGGCTAGTAGCCTGCATGCGATAGCATAATGGTTAAGAAGCCCAATAGCTAACAAGCCCAAGATTCCAAGTTCAATTCCAGACAGTGTCTTGAATAAATAATAATAATAATAATAATAATAATAATAATAATAATAATAATAATAATATCAGCAAAAAAATACCTTAGGAATGAGAACCCAACGTTGGGTTCAAAATTCTACCAGGACACCTTACGAAGGCTGGAGAATAAATCAGCTGAAATGTTGTGGTAACAACAAACAAGATGAGCACACATATCCATCCAATGTAAATAATGTAAATAATGGGTTTGCTAGTTTGACAGGATCCAATGAGCCACAGGACTATGTCAAGCTCCAATGTCAGTTTTGGCCATTGTTTTTATGGTTGGATGCCCTTCTTAATGCTAATCAGTCTACAGTGGGTAAATCATTTGAAACAAAGGTAGTCTTTTTCAAAGGAAATATGGTAATAAATCGGTAAAGGTCAAATAAACATACGATGTGCACACATTGTAGCCAGTGCTGCCAAGGCATTTCGGTGAACAATTCTGTCTTCATTTTTCATCAATTCCAAAAGTGGTTCACAAGCATTCAGATCTAACAGCGTTTTTTTGTTTTCATCATCTAAAAACAGAAAAACAGAAAAAGAAATGCATACGTATTAGACAGTTAACAACAATCAGGAAATAGACAAATGAAGCTGACACTACATCATGAGTATTAGAGAATTAATCAAACATTTTCGGTAGCAAATACTGTCATCACTGCTGCTGCCGCTGCAGCTGCCACCACGACCACCACCATCACCACCATCACTACCTCTTCCATCACTATCATCATCATCATCATAATCATCACCATCATTGGCATCATCATGATTTTACATCCACTTCTCATGCTCGCATGAGATAGATGGCTCATCATAGCCTACGTTAGTTTCTACTGAAAGTCACTGCCCCACTAGAGAGATCAGGAAACCATATTTTGCTCATATGTCCTAAATGTTTGCCCTTCCTAACACCAAATACTTTACAAAATGTTCTGGGTGCATTTTATCATGGCATCAGTACTAGAGAGTTTGTCATGTTCCCTCGAATTCCCTCAAACTTGCATCGTCTCCTCTTGTTCAATGTGTGTGTGTAGACCATCACCACCACCAATGGTATAATCACCACCAATGGTATAATCACCACCAATGGTATAATCACCACCAATGGTACAATCATTATACCACCAATGGTATAATCACCACCAATGGTATAATCACCACCAATGGTATAATCACCACCAATGGTATAATCACCACCAATGGTATAATCATTATACCACCAATGGTATAATCACCACCAATGGTATAATCACCACCAATGGTATAATCACCACCAATGGTATAATCACCACCAATGGTATAATCAACCATTACTGCCATTATTACCATCACTTCCACCATCTGCACAACCATCACCACCATACCCACCACTATCTTAATGTCTGTTTCACCATACTAACCTTGGTCGATGGAGTTCTCAGTACAGTCTCTTTCAGTGTAACACACATGTATCATATTTCTGAGATCCCTGTTCTCAGATCTCTCCCTCCCCCAAAAATAAGATGGTCCCTAAACAAAACATTACATATCACCCCCTCAATCTTGCACACGCACAAAAAAAAAAAAAAAAAACATACTTTACAAACAAACAAACTACTTACTTTTAACAACAAACTTATAGATAGCTTCACAAGCATGTGCCTGTACATCAGCTTCAGAACTGGCAAGCATCAGAACAGCTGTACCAGCTTGCCTACTTTCAATCAATATTGGGTCAAACTGAAACAATAATTTGTCACAAATTAATTATTTCCCCATTTGAACTCCACATATGTAAACAGAAAGGGGTGAGATTTAAAATGTTCAAATGACCCACCACCACCACCACCAAAGCTCCATGCAAATGCTGTCTTGCTTCCACAAATAATGAATTTGTAATACAGTAATAAATTTTTATTGAAAAAAATATGAGTCTTTAAGGATTTTGTTCAAAGTAAATTTAGTTGTAAATATATTTTCATAGGGAAGTAAGATTATTAAAAAGCAATGAATATAGAAAAAAAGTAATTTATGATTTTAGGAAAGAGATATGTTGGATAGAAAAGTTAAAAGTTAGTGATATGCACAAATTAAAAATGAATATCAACTTACAACATCTTCAGCTAGAAGCTTGTCTTCTTTCTTTCCCTTTTTTACCATACTGAAGATTTATAAAAAAAAAAACTGACTGAAAAATGAAACATGTAGCAAAGAAGAGAGTATGAATTACTGAAAAAATATCTAATTAGTTTTCAAAAACCAAATAAAACAAGAAATTTAACATAATATGTATGTATGTACACATGTATTTATATACATGTGTCTGTGTGTGCATGTATGATGGTACATGGCTTAGTGGTTAAGGGTATTTGGTTCATGATCAGAAAGTCATGAGTTCAATTCCTGGCAAGGCACTTTATTTCACTTCATTCCTGTCCACTCAGCTGGCAAAAATGTATTTCAAAGGACCAAACTGGTCACATTTTGTGTCATGCTAAATCTCCTCGAGAACTACGTTAAGGGTATGTGTGTCTGTGGAGTGCTCAGCCACTTACACATTAATTTCATGAGCAGGCTATTCTATTGACAGAGTCAATTGGAAGGCCCGTCTTCATAATCGATGGAGTGCCAGAATGCAGTATATATATATTCGGTCATCCCATAAATAATTTTCCTGTATGAGTCTCATTTTCAAGGCTGTAGTTTCCAGCTCAGAATTTCTGGAACCACCATTGGCACTGGCTTATGCTTCTTGTCCAGCCCCCATATACTGCATTAATATTCCTCACACTTGTTGCCTTTATTGAACTCATAAAGCAAAATATGCCAAATATACTCCTTTTTAACCTTCATTATAGCTTTAAAAAAATAACAGTTAAAATCGAACTGCACTCTTCAAAACTTGCACTAAGAATAAGCAGAAGTTAAAATTACTACCTGCTTTTATAGCAAGTTGATGCAGGTAGTTTATCCCATCCCCCTCCAACTTTTAGTTCATGCAATTGTAAAAACTGCATTATTTATGGGATGCCCCAATATATATATATATTGATTTAGTCATTGAACTCTGGAAGAGTGTAGTTGAACGAAGCTCCCCCAGTACTTATTTTTTTAATCTGGAACTTATTCTATTGGTGTCTTTTGCCAAACCGTTAAGTTACGAGGACATAATCAATATTGGATGTCAGACGCAGGGTTGGGGAACACACGAAAAGACACACACACACATATGTATGATGGGCTTCCATACAGGCATTAGTCAGTCCAAGACTATAGAAAAAAATACTTGCCCAAGGTGCCGTCAAGTGGGATTGAACTCAACGGTTCAAATGTTTTTTATATATTGTCTTTCATAATCACACTAGCTTTTGTTGTAAATTTATTGTATTACCTTGAGAATTTGCTCCGGTATGTGCTTGATAGATACATACATTCGTGTGTGTGTGTGTGTGTGTGTATTCTTATTAATATTTAGCAGAAGCAACAGAGTGACTCAAGGTCCGAGAGTTTCGTGTGTTGGCACTTAATAAGAATTTAGTGCGTTGACACTATTATTGATAAGCGCTAACGCACGAAACTCTCAGACTTTGAGTCACTCTGTTGCTTCTGCTAAATATTAACAAAAATGGTGAAGGTAAAGAATACGCACATCATCCGTTTTCGGAGTTTAGGGTTAGGGTTACGTCGAAAACGGGTGGTGTGCGTATTCTTTACCTCCGCCACAAAAATATACATGTACTCATATTTTAAGTTCTATTTTGTTTTTGTTTACCTCACCATACCTATTTGTACGTATGTATGTATGTCCGTACATATGTATGTATGTATGTATGTATGTATCAGGCACATGTCCGAATGTGCAAGCAAATTCTCACAAAAACGCATATACATATAAACAGAAAGGGTGCAGAGATAGAAAGATAGACTGTTCCTGACGTTAACAAGTTCACTGGTTGTGTTTTTAACCCTGAGTTGAAAGGAAACCTGTCATGAACTGCAAAAATAAATGAAAAATAGAAATAAAACTAATGATAATATTCTTACTTTATGTAATGTTGTGATTTATGTGGCTACTGAAAGTCGGCGCTGTTTTATCCGTCTGATGTTACAGTGATTATACAATACTTTGGGATTGACCCACTCTGCAGATTAGGAAAAAAACACATGCGTTCAATGTTATTGTTGTTGTTGCCTCTGACAACGGTTGCTATGGGATAAAATATGCACGCGTGTATATAAATACGTGCGAGGATCGAAACCCTTTATTCGTTTATTTAGTAATGCTTGCTTATGAGTTAACAAGGAAATTTCCTACGTGGTCGCTCTACCTCCGACAAATAGCAGCTAAATATCCCTGAAATCATTACTCACCGCTAATTAATTAAGGAATAATATATCGAATATTTAGTTTTTGAAACCAATGATTCATAGAAACTGTTTATAGGAGGAAAGAAAGTGGAAAAATAAGAATTACGTAGGCAATAGCGAGATTTGGAGAGATTTAAAATACGGACAAAATAGGCGCGAGCATGGCTAAATAGTTCGCAACCACGTAGTTTCGAGTTCAGTCTCAATGTACGGCACCTTGAGCAAGTGTTTTTCTACTATGGCCGTGGGTCAGCCAATGCTTTGTGAGTGGATTTGATAGACGAAAATTGTGCGGAAGCCCTTTATATATAATTTGAGACAGGTTATAGACCACCGGCAATAGTGGTCTAAAGAAACGCTGTGAAGCTAAGGCCTTTATGGACGTGAAACCTTGGGTAACCCCATAGACCGGCCATAACTATCGTTACGTAGTTATTCTATTCTATAATTTAGAATGTGCTTCTCTTTCGAATTTATGATTTACTGACGATTCGTTGCCAGTACCACCTGACCGGCCCTCGTGCCGGTAGCACGTAAAAGCACCCACTACACTCTCAGAGTGGTTGGCATTAGGAAGGGCATCCAGCTGTAGAAACTGCCAGATCAGACTGGAGCATGGTGCAGCCATCTGGTTTGCCAGTCCTCAGTCAAATCGTCCAACCCATGCTAGGGAGGGAAGCGGACGTTAAACGATGATGATGTTGATGATATATAAGCGCAGGTGTGGCCCTGTGGTAAGAAGTTTGCTTCTCAATTACACGGTTCCAGGTTGGGTTTATTAGTTGTGTATAAATAACGAACAACAACTTTTGTACAATTAACAGAAGTTTTATTCATTGCACATAGAATTTTTCATTTTGGTCTTTAAATGATGAATACAAACAATAATTTATAATTGCAGTTATGACAAAATAGCTAGTTAGTGCAACTCCATGACTACACTCACAATTGGAGAAATATCATGTTAAATTCAAGACAGCAAATCTGTAGCTGCCAACTTCTCAGTTGAATAAGCAGTTGTTAAGACAACTATTGGCATGCCATTTCTGCTCTGGTTGAAAAACAAAAATGAGAATGTTGTTTTCATAGTGGCGGCCTCCAACATTCTGAAGTTTTAGCACAAAAATTCACCTATTTATAAGCCCCATTTGCAGAATCTGGAAGGTTCTAGAAGGTTGCATCACATGACGGCTCAATGCTGATTGGTCAGTTAATCAGCCAATCACATGAAACAGTTATGGCTTTGCTATAACTCTTGGTAATTCAGTTTCGAATCTGCAACAATGATGAATAAAAACCAATTCCAACAATTCAGAAAATATGGTGTCAAAAGGGTTAAGCATTAATTGACAATACAAACTTACAGAAACATTAATTTCAATCATTTTTATTAATTTATTTATTTTGGCATATCAGAAATTTTAACAATTAAAGATTCTGACCATTAGCTCTTTTAAAACCATCCTGCATGAAGCTACACCTGTTTGATACAAACTTCCAGTTTTGTTTTGGCTCTTTTGATACCAACCCACCCAAGTTCTATCACACAAAATTCCCATTTTAAAGAGATCTAAATTAAAACCTTCATTCAATATTTGATGCTAATTTATGTTCCAAACACCAGTTTAATAAGGATCAAGATATTTTACTAAATTCTACATCATTTCCAAATTTAACTGAAACAAAAGTAGTGTATTTCTACAGAAACATGGTCACAGAAGTGTTAAAATGGTCTAAATTAAAACCTTCTTATAAATTCTCAAGTTAATTTGTTTCAAACATTGGCTTAATAAAGACCAAGATATCTCGCTAAATTCATCCTTTTTGAAATTAATTGAAACAGAACAGTTTACTAAGTTCTTCATTATTTTCGAAACTAATTGAAACAAAGCAGTGTATTTCAAGAGAAAGATTGTAACAAAAATGGATAAGGAAAGAAAACTCAGACAAAATAAATCTTTTGAATTTAACGTGCTTTAATAAGGATTATATAATGTTATATATATAGTGACAGACTATATGTTTTCTTTTCTTTTATTGTTTAAGAATTGTCACATGAGAAAATTTCTTCAAAAAGTTTGTGTAAATTGTTGTTGCTGTTGTTCTTGTTATAGTTATATCTGAAGCACAATCATCCAGTGGATTCCAAGCTGTGATTTTTATATCCCATTGCCAGAATCATTGCATTGTGTTCTCAACTGAACGTTCTCACTTGCTTTATTTCACTACTGCCTCAGGAAGAATCATTTATTTTGCTTGAAGATGCATGCCTGATCTGAAATGTCACTTTCATGGCAAAATTATACAGTATGTGTATACATATGAGTGTGTGTGTGTATATATGTGTATATACATATATATATATATATATATATTTCACTTAGACATTGCGATACTAATAAACCAGGTGTAGAACTCAATATACATATGCTTCACAGTGATGTCTTAGTCAAGTACAGAGTGGTAATAGGAAAATGAGATGACAAAGGAATAAATAGCACTTCATATTTGAGGCTCTGATAAAGCTATAAGGTGTTACTTAGGCACCTAACTATGACTCCACTGGATCTTATAGCAGAAATAGCTATAAGCTAACAAAATTCATAAGATTATTATTTATTTTGTCATCTCATTTTCTTATATATATATATATATATATGTGTGTATGTATGTATATTATATACACATATATATATATATGTATGTAAGTAAAATATTTTTTGAATTATATTTTAATTCTTCCATTTTTCTGTCAGTCACAGCCTTCTTTGGTTTGGAATACATTTTTTTAAAGTGGATAGGGGATACAATTTTATGGTGTTCATCCTTAGAGTCCATGTGAATAAATGAGGACTCTAAATGTCTAAGTCGTGTTCACTCATTCATACATGAAAGTTTCTTTTCATTTAAGATTATTAATAGGATATGCTAAAAACCACTGAAGTTTTAATTAATAATCTAATAATTTTAACAATCAATCATTCAAAAAAATGACAAACAATGTCATTATATTGTGCCAATACATTGAAAGGTTGGGTGTTTATTTTAACTGTTTAAGATATTCATTTCATCATTTAAGAATGAATTTAGATGCCAGACTCAAAGAAATGAAGTTCATGATTATCATAATCATCGTTTTAATGTTCACTTTTGTATGTTAGCATGGGTCAAATGAAGTTCATTGATGCAGATTTTCTATGGCTGGATGCCCTTCCTGTTACTAACCCTCACTTGTTTCTAAACAAGATAATATTTCCCCATGTCTGGACATGTTTTTACAGATTGGAAATGAGTGTCACCACATGTATGACAGAGACACTCAGTTACAACTATCGCGTAATGTCAGAACAAGGAGACACAAGCACACACATGGGTATACTTATATACACACATGTGATGGTCATCTTTCAATTTCTCTCCACCATACCCACTCGTAAGGTTTAAGTTGACCCAAGGCTATATACAAAGTAGAAGACACTTGCGTATGCATATATGTATGTGTGACTTAGTATGCGAGTTCATACTTCCCATCTTCACTGGTTGTAAACAAATCCTATGTAGTTCACAGCAAAAGAATGTCAAGACTTCTTAACATGTTGCATTATCTTTGTAAACAAAAAGTTTATTCATACAGAGTTGTTTGTTTCCGGTTTTCTATGTAAAGAATGTCTGGGCTGTTTATCGTTTGATAAACTGGGAGATTATGACCTCAGTTGGAAACAGGTGCAGACTGGCATTAGAAATCTCTGCTCCAACATACTTTCACCTGGTTTTCCCATGCAAGCATTGAAAAGAAGTTATTAAAATAATGATGATGATGATGATGATGATGATATAACAGCTGAGTTGATCATGCTCAAGTTTTGTTGTTGCTAAGAAACATTGGCTTTTTTATGTAAAATAATTTACATACTTCTAATCTGGTATCTAAAATTCATTATACAGGTTTAAAATGAGAAAATAATACAAAACCCCATTACATAGGCATAAAACGATGACAAATTTTTGTCATGGTTTTCAGATTGATTAAAAATTATTAGTTCATTAAAAAGATAGTAACTTTTGGTACATCTTTTATAATGTTTTAATTTTTTTAAAAAAAGCCTTTTTGATTTCCAAAGGAAGCTCTTGATAAAACCTTCATATGAAGGTTAACAAAATGAGGTATATTTTTTGATAAAGCAGAGAACTGTCTTTATTTAACTCCACCTTTTATGCATTAACCACTATTTTAATTGTTATTCCATAGTTAAATCAAGAGTGATCCAATATATATCAGACTATTATCTCAGGAAAATTATCAACTGGAAATTACAGTTTTCCAAAATCTAAGAATAAAATTCAAAATCAGTTGCCTGCGAAGCAAAGCTTATAGCAATCACATATCTGAGCATATTTTTGTTCCAAAACTTTACTGCATTTAATAATTATTTTCTTCCTTTCTCACATACATTTTTTTTTATTCATATTAACAATATGAGAAATGTCCAATTATTCTTTTATGGAAGTCAGCATTCCATTCCAAAAGAACTTCCATGGAAAAGGCAAATAAGAAAAAAGAGTTACAGAATTTACTATGGTCAAAGAATAGATTCAACTAAAGTGATTAAATTAAAATATAGATTAGTGTATTTTCATTTCACATTAACAGATCAGAAATTTAACATTCCTAAGAAATGGTCTCTAACAAAATGGTAAAAGATATACCAGTGTGTAGAAGAAATATTTGGGGAGTGATGCAAAACATTAAATAAAAAACAATATGGTTTTTTTTGTTAATGTTAAAAATGTCATTCCTCTTGTATATATTATGCTTTTTAAATATATATTTTTAATTTATTTTTTGATACAAATGTGAACTTAAGGTAATAGTTTATGTCTCTGACTGCATGACACAAATCTTTGCAGACACAATGCCCTATTTTCCTTCCAACATGTGCATAAAAGATTCATCTGCAAAGAAAGAATTTAAAAAACTGGAATAGTTGACATCACAAATTCAGCTGTTCAAATGAAAAACATCTTCATAAAGACATAGCCAAAGCTGTACTTCGCAGATACTCTTAACCACACACACAAAACGATGTAACAAGACCACAACCAAGGCAGGGATACTTTTCCATAACTACAAAATATTTTAACTCTAAACAGAAGCTCTCAAATCCTTAACAGGTGAACTACTGTTTCAGTCATTCTAGGTCACATAAAAATAGCATTGTTCACTTGATAAGACTATCTTTCACTTAACAACACTCAAACATCCTTTTTAACATTAAGCTGTGTCTTATTTTTTTTCTTTTTACTGATAATGTTGGTAGCTATTCCACTTATATATGTATATACACACTTCTAAATTCACCTCTTTTTTCGTCGTTCCTAATGTTCCAGCCCCAGTGCCACACTTTATATATTACTGGAACAAACTTCGACTCTGGTTTTCTCCTTTACCACTAATAATGCAAATGAACAATTAACCTCATGTAATTATTGATTTCAAAATTTGGTAACAAGATCAGAAAGCTTGTGGGAGGGATTAAGTCAATTATATTCAGTGTTCAATTGGTAGTTATTTTATTGACCTCAAAAGGATGAAAGGCAAAGATGACCTCAACAGAATTTGAACTCACAATATAAAGATGGACAAAATGCCATTAAACATTTAGCCAGTGTGCTAATGATTCTGCCAGCTTGCTACCTTAACCTCATATAATTATTTTTAGTCCTTAATTTAGGGAGGCTTGAAATAACAGTCCCCTTCTTGAGACAATATACTCTTTCTACTATAGAAACAAGGCTTGAAGTTTTGTGGGAGGAAGCAAGATTATTACATTGACCCTATTACTTGATTAGTACCTATCTTATTGTCCCTGAAAGGATGAAAAGCGGAATTTGAAGTTAATAATGGTTTCAAATTTTGGAGGAGGGAACTAGTTTATTACATCAACCCCAGTGCTTAGCTGGTACTTATTTTATCAACCCCAAAAGGATGATAAGCAAAGTCAACCTAGGTGAAATTTGAACTCAGAACATAACACAGTAATGATTCTGTCAGCCCAACACCTTAATAATAACTATTTCTAATTTTGGTACAGGGCCAGTAATTTTCAGAGGAAGGGTTAGGGTCGATAACATCAACCCTTGTACTTGACTAGTGCTTTATTTTATCAATCCCGAAAGAAGGTAAAGCAAAGTTGGCCCCATCAGGATTTGAACTCAGTATGCAAAAAGCCAGAACAAATAATGCAAAGCATTTTTCCACTGCTCTAATTATAATAATAATAGTTTTGAATTTTGGCACAGGGCCAGAGGGAAGTCAATTATATTGATCCCAGGACTTATTTTATTGACACTGAAAGGATAAGAGACACAGTCACCCTCAGCAGAATTTTAGCTCAGAACGTAAAGACAGACGAAATACCACTAGGCTTTTGTCCAGCATAGCTAATGGTTCAGCCAGCTTGGCACCTAAAAATAATAATTCTTTCTACAATAGGCACACGGTCTGGAAATTTGTGGGGAGGGGGATAGCGGATTACATCAACCCTGAAAGATGAAAGGCAAAGTCAATCTTGACGGGATTTGAACTCAGAAAGTAAAGACAGACAAAATACTGTGAAGTATTTTAACCAGCATGCTAATGGTTCAGCCAGCTGGCTGCCTAAATAATAATAATTTCAAATTTTGCTACAAGGGCAGCAATTTTAGGAGAGGGGAGGAGTCGATTATATCGACCCCATTGTTCAATTGGTACTTATTTTATCAACCCCAAAAGGATGAAAGGTAAAGTAGACCTCAGCAGAGCTTGAACCTAGAACGTAGTGACAAGCGAAATACTGTAATAATAATAATAATGATCCTCTCTACTAAAGGCACAAAGCCTGAGATCCTTTTTTTTGGTGGGGGGGGGGGGGGAGACCGACTAGTCAATTACATCAACCCCAGTGTTTCACTGGCAATTTATTGACTCCCAAAGAATGAAAAGCAAAGTTGACCTCAGTGGAATTTGAACTCAAAACGTAAAGGTGGATAAAATGCCATTAAGCATTTTGCCCAGCATGCTAACGATTCTGTCAGCTCGCTACTTTAATAACAACTGGTTTTAACATAGGCACAGGGCCTGAAATAGTGGGGTAGGGGTTAATCACTAACAACTTCATTAGTTGGCTGGTGCTTTTATTTTATTATCAACTTTGGAGATATGTAAGGCAAGATTTTACCTCAGAATATAAAGGGCCACATCCAGATATCACAAAGTATATGTCTAACGCTCTAATATTTCTGCCAAGCCCAATAATAACCATAATAATGGTTTCAAATTTTGACACAGGGCCAATAGCTTTTGAGGAGAGAGGGAAGATAATTAAATCGACTCCAATGTCCAACTGGTACTTATTTCATCGACTCTGAAACAAAGACAGGCAAAATTAGCCTCAGTGGAATTTGAACTCAAAACATAAAGACAAATGAAATGCTGCTAAGCATTTTGGCTGGTAGGCCAATGGTTCTGCCAGCTCACCACCTTAATAATAATAATAATAATAATAATAATAATGGTTTCAAATTTTGGCACAAGACCAGAAATTTTTGGGGAAAGGAATAAGTCAATTACATTGACCTCAGCACTCAACTGCTACTTATTTTACCAGCCCTGAAAGGATGAAAGACAATGTCAACCTTGGTGGAATTTGAACTCAGAACATAAAGACAGACAAACTGTCACTAAGCATTTTTCCCCGTTATGCTAACGATTCTTCTGGTTCACCACCTTAAGAAGAAAAAGGTGATTCACTTGGACAGAATGTAATGAAACTTGCCATGACATCATGAACAGCAATTATGAAACTTGTAATTATGAAATCTATATGCTGCCATTCACATATTGTTGTTTAAAATTAGCTGAAAAGGAACCTTTTAAGACTAATCAAATGATAGAGATGAAGATGAGAAGTATACCATCGATCTTTAAAAGTGTTACCATATGCGTATTACATTTATATGATGTATGTCACAGCATTAGTGTTTTCAATAAGTAAAGAACATGTAGATCATTTAACCATTTCGTCCTTGACACCTTACAAGTATATGTAACACATGAAAAAATAACTTGGAAAACTTCCTGGATACAACTGAACTGTAGTAACCATAGTTTCTTTGCATAACAAGACAATTCACTTATCAGCTTCATTATTAATAAATACTAGCTAGCTAAGACTTTCAGTCTGTATACATTTCAAGCATCACAACCTGATTACTATTCAGCACAACCAATCACATTTACAACCTAAAGACACATAGAAAACTTCAGTTCTGATAAGTCTGACACATTAAGGCTTTTCCTTGCATATTTCTGGTAATATGACATCAACATTCAGTATTGAAGACAAAAATGCTAATTCAAATAATTGATTCATCGTGCAACAGTAACTAACACAAAAATCCATTTAATACATTGTGTTTGTTTTTTACTATCAACATCACTAAGAATGTACTATGCAATTTACTTCATCCATCATATCTAAAACTGTATCTTTCTAGAACTCCCTACCTGTCTGTGTTTCTTTCACTAAACATTAAATTAAGAAATTCAAACTGAAGATAAACCATGTTAACTTGAGTTTGGTAAGAACATAAATGAGAGAGGGGAGGAGGTTAAGACAGTTCTTACAAGAATCAATATGTTAATCCAATCTTTTCATGATTACAATTGATACCGGATGTTTGAATTAACAGAAATTAACACTGAAGTAGATTAGAGTTATTAAGCCACAAAAAGAAAATTTACAGCACTTTGGGAAAGTGTCTTCTACAAACCTGGGATGACCAATGCCTTGTGAGTGAATTTGATAGGCAGAAAATGTGTGAAAGCCCGTAGTATATTTTATAATATATATATATATATACACAGACATGTGTGTGTGTGTTTTAGGGTTTGTCTCTCCCCACTCCCCCCTTGACAATCAATTTTGGGTAATGTTAACTTAGCCTGGTAACTTACCAAAAAAAAATGATAGAATAAGTACCAGAGTAAACCCAATCAAGGTTGTGCCCTAGTATAACCACAGTCCAATGACTGGAACAAGTAAAAGATAAAAGACTTAATGGACACTAACAAATTTTGAATGAGCTTTCAGAAACAGCAAATAATTTTCAGATACTAATAACATTATTATTAGTCGTTATGCAGTATTTGTTTGAAGATTTGGAGAGCATTATGTAGAGTAATGAGGGGGTTTAGCTGTCATTTGGGTTAAATCATTTGCAAACAACTATGCATCTACTGGTGTTCCATAAACTTAAAGAATTTCAATTAGTCCACTAAACGATTAAAACTAAATGAAGAATAAAGCCATCCCCCACAAAAAATATTCAAGATTCACTTATATATGAACCAACATCCATATTTAGGTATCAACTAGAATGTACTCTAAGTCATTTTCTGACCAATGTGTTGTTATGCCTATGGAACACATATCTGTATATTAAAACATCCATTCTAGTCTAAATACTTTCTTCCTAAAGACAATTTTTAAAAAAGAAATAAAACAAAACAATTTCATTCATAGAGGAATATGTAAGATGTATTTTTCTTCAAATAAAAGGAAAACCAACTTCAAATTTTTTTAATTTCCAGCACATTGAATATTGTGAAAATATAGATCTGCAAGATATGAAAACTTTGTTTTCGTGCCAATCAGAGACTCATTTTGCAATGTTTTCTCTCATTCATTTCTTAATCGGGAATAATTTCTTTGCATCTACTTGCCTTAAACATTTGTGTCTCATATGGAGTCTTCCAGTTAACATTTTGAACATTTTCAACCTTGTTTAGTGTAATAGAAATTTTAAAAAAGTACAATTAACGTTTACGAGTGAGTATGACTTTGTCATATGTACTATGTTATCACTAATTGTTTTAGGTGCCTGTGCAAGCAGGCATAGACACAATCTCCCTGTCACAATCCAGTGGAACACCCTGAATATGACAACTGGAGGGAGAGGGAGGGCTGCACCAGTGCCTGGTTGGAGCAACATGAAATGAAGTGCACTGTTCAAGGACACAATCCACTACCCAATCCAGGAATTGAACTCAACTTTATGATCAGGAGTTGAACACCTTAACCATTAGGCCACACACCTTCACAAAAAGAAAAAAAAATCTTATTTGGAAAGTTCTTTAACAAATAGATTTTCATTCAATAACATTTTTTTTTTAATTATCAATGCTTTTTGATTATCAGTATATGTTAATGATTAATATTCCTTAAAACAAACTTGATATTAATTTATCAGTAATTCATATAAGAAGAAATATAACAAATACACAATAAAAGCACATTTTTCAATTTCAGGTTTGGTTACCAAGGCAGCTGGGAGAAGAAAATATGCAACATCAAAAACAAAAACATTACTGAAAGAAAATGATTTATCTGAAATTGTAACTTATTACAATGTTGTAATCATACTAATTAATCAATGAAACAGAAACTAAAATAATTGTATGCATATATCTAATTCATATACTGTCAAATATTTTCTTCGTTATGGAGCATCATATAAGATATCTAGTTTTTTATTTTATTCCCTAGTATAATTATATTCAAACACATTTCTATTCTACTTCCTTAACTCCACAATATGTGGCCAACTCTGACCTGCTATATCTAGGTTTTATTATTTTTGTACCACTAAAACTTTTTTGCAATTCAATAACCAATATTACACTTGTACCTTGATACGGTTAAAAGCTCTATCATCAACATTTTCCAAAGATAATTTGTTCAAGATTGCAGAATAATTTTAACCATCTTGATACCAATCCACTCAAGACTACCTCTCATTCTATGATACAAAACTTGTTTTCAAATGATATAAACTAAAACTTAAATCAAGGTTTCATGTTAGTTTATGTTCAAAACACAAGCTTAATAATCACAAAAGTTATTTTACTAAATTCTTTACTATTTGCATAACTAATTTAAACAAAAGCAGTGTATTTTAACAAAACTATGGTAATAAAAGGGTAACCAACCAACTGCTACTTAAGTATGACGTTACTCTAGTCTACAACTGCCTTAGTGTTATGCAAAATGGTGTGCAGTCAGAAAAACAAAAAACAAAGAAGTATTCTAATTAAGTACATTTACAATATATCACAGATAATCTAAATTAGATATATTCTAACATCATAAGTTCCAAGAGGTTAATGCAAGTGAACATTTCCTATTTTGTACGCAGATATATCACCATCTTCTAAATTATTTTTGGCATGTTATATGAAATAAGTGCATTGTGTAAGGTAATAAAAAAAGAAAACAAGAAATGTCTAAGAACCATTCATGGAATACTGAATGAATATATTTATTTCTAGCAGTCATATCAACCCTTTATCATTCAGATTACTGTCAAATGTAATGCTTAGTTATATTTTTTTAATTAATCATACCTTGTCTCCTAGCTTCAAGATATTCATGATACAATGGTTTATTTTTAGAATCACATTGTAAGGTAGGTGGTTTGAGCATAAAACAGATAGAATATTTAGGCCTGATATAGCCAGTCTAAATGCTAAAGGGTTAATTTGCTCCATCAAATGTTACTGATTCTGCTTGTTCTTTGGTATTATTCCTTTTAATGGGTCCATTTTCAGAAAGTTCATGTGTGTTATGTTGGCAGTAAATATAGTATGTTACACAACAGATAATAGTTATGTGACACCAATGTACTTCCAACAGATGTGGCACTTCACCTGTTATCAAAGTCCAACCATTGGGTAAGGAATTAGGCTCCACTCTACCATGCTAAATCAACTTCTGTACTTGTAACTCCAGAAGGACAAAAGGCAAAGTTGACCTCGGTGGAATTTAGAACTCATAAAGGACTGGAATGAAAACAAAAATATTTTGCCCCAACACCTTAACTGTACTATTTATCTTATCAATAAGTTACAATCCTAACAATTTAAATTTTAATTTCATTAAAACTGTAAACAATTATTTTTCTACAAGGATGTTAGTCACATTTTTAAAATTTTCTTTTTTTAAAATACAAGTCAATAAACCATGAAATGGTTGGTATAGGCAAGAGACTGTCCCATGCTGAACAGCACAATGAAATACTTGTGATCAGATTTGAACCCGTGATATATCATCATCATCATCATCATTTAACATGCATTTTCCATGCTGCATGGGCTGGACAGTTTGACAGGATCTGACATACCAGCAGACTGCATTGAGCTCAAATGTCATCTTTGCCATGGTTTCTATGGCTGGATGCACTTCCCAACACCAACCACTTAAAAGTGTACAAATACATACATTTTAGTAAATCCTTCATTTCCAAAATGAACTGAAACAAAGGTAGTGTATTTCAAGAGATATATGGTAACAAAAGGGTCAAATATTGGAACTGCAACCATGTCACTGATGGGTTAACTTACAGGATATCAATAAGAGGCAACATTACTTTCACAAATACAACTCAACAACCCATCTATAAAAATAATCAGTTTCAACTGTCTACAGTCAAATAATAAAAAATACTAATAGAATCATAAATAAAAATAATACACTCCAAGTTAGTGAAAGCTGTAGTCATACAATTTGGAATTAAGTTTGCTGAGAGCTTCCTTCCATATGTCTTAACCAATTTTGTGAAAGATTTCCTTCCATCATGTATGGAATGAGAGAAGCTGTGTTCAATATTCTTATTACTGATTTAATATCAACTTTCCATGAAAACAACATGAAATAGTTCTACATTTAGCTAATAAGCTAGGCTGGTAAAAATTAAATAATGTGTTTAAAAGGAAAGAAATAGCAAAATGCTTTGTGGCAGGCATTCAACTCAAAATTATTGGGTCAGTAAGTTCAGTACAGGATGTTAACCAACCAGTCTTTTGTAGTGTAATCAACATTTTCTTTTTGAGGGAAATACACAAACATACAGTAAGTTCCAAAGTGATACATTTTTTGTGGCAGTGGGGACGAAGGAAGGAAGAAAGGAAGGACTGGCTGCCAATGCTGATTGTGCTAATGACTTGAGGAAAAAACAAAAAACAAAAAAATTGGTATTAGTGAATAATGATAGAAAAGCATGTACAGAAAGTAGCTTCGATTGCAGCTAAGGAACAGACCTGTTGGAATTACATAAGGAGTCATTGTCTTAAAAATTAAAAAGTAAAGGAGTTGTGGTGTTTGAAAAGCAGAATTCAATTCATTAGGGATGGCCACTATAAATAATGAAATTTTAAAATATAATTTAGCTACTAGCAATAACCTTCCTGCATCAGCTGAAATTTAAAATAAACATACAGGAAAATGTGAAAGAAAGTTCAGACTATTGAAATAGAATAAATGAATGAGGTTCTACGTAGTATTTCTGATAGAGTAAAAAACGTTTTTCATGTGCACAAACAATATGCAAAGATGAGCATGGATTATATCTATGTATATATATATATGGATTGCTGAGAGAAAACTATCTCACATTATGTAAGATTTTATGCAGGCTATTCAATGGATATATATTAGTTCATCGAAACATGAGAGGGCTATTATTCAGAAAAACAACAACATAACTATTAAAAAGAATGAAAAGTGCAAAGTAACACACTCACACTTTATGCAAACATAAGATGAAGGTACAGTATGGTAGGCATCAGATTCTAGTTATACTGTGATAATATTTGTTCAATACTGTTTATATAGGATATAGAGAGAGGAAGCAATGTGGATTATGTGAAACATAAGGACAAAATAAGAGCACTGCAGAGATAACAAATTTCTACCTCTCTCCAACAAAGACAATCATGGACACAATTAGGAGAGATGTATTAGCTATGAGACTCAACCCCAATTAAAATAAAGTCAGTAGTTTAAATCTTTTCCATCATCATTCAGCATCCATCTTCTATACTGGTGTGGATTGGACAGTTTGACAAGGTCCAATAGGTTTGAAGACTGTGTCAAGCTCTAATGTCTGCTTTGGCGTGATTTCTATGACTGGGTGCTCCCTTAATACCAACCACTTTATAGCATGTTCTGAGGTTTTTTGTGTGTGTGAGTGGCAACAGCACTAGTGAGTCATGCAGTTTGCAAGACTAGGATCACTTTTGACTGAGTGGGGCTACAGTACAGAGAGAGGTGGCTTTATGCTATAGGATGAGAGGTTAAAGTGTGATAGAAGCCAGAACAAGTTTCCTGCTGTAGAGGAGCTACGCATCTACTCACATTATAAAAGAGAGGGTGGAGATTGAAAGAGATAAAATAGTGGTGATAAGATGTCAGGATGATGCTATACGAGATACATGTTCTGAAAGAATGTTGGACAGTAGACAACTGAAAGTTTAATAATAGTCTCCATACAAACATAGGCAAAGAAAACTAGAATGGCAAATAGTATTTCTAAGCATTCTTAGGGTCGTAGCACTTGTTCAAAAGTATTAAATTAAACTGACAAACTGATTTATAAAAACAAATAAGAATTTTACAGCCTAGCTGTAAAAACCAACAAAATAGGAAATTATATTATGAAAATGTTATGTTCCTTAACTACAACAAAAAAAAACATGAATAAAAACAGTTTGTAACAACAGCTAAAAATTCCAGTTCATATTTTGAAAGAAACCAAATTTATTATAAAGTTCATGGTTGTGTTTCAGATTAATTATCAACCATTCCTTTATATGATGTCTTGTCAAGTAGCCTGAAATCTTGAAGTCGGTCACCTACCTAAAATAGAGCCAATAATACTGAACCACCTTCTTATGTAAGAATGACATTATGAGAAGAATAAAAAAAATTCCAGCAAGACACACTGGGTGAGATATACATACATACATATATATATATATATATATTACACACACAAGAAATAATACTTTTAGTGGAACTGTTCACCTTAAGTTTGAAAAGGGGGAAAGAGCAAAGAAGGGAACAAAACATGCCAAATATCAGTGAAGACATAGGTGAGATGAAGGCATCTGTTGAAAACAGTCAGAAAGATTGTTTGTGTGATCGAGAAGCAGAGAGAGAGAGAGAGAGAGAGAAAGAAAGAGAAAATTATAATAATAATAATAATACATTTAATATGTGAAAATGATCACATTGCAATAAGGAAAGAAAGTTTATATTACTGAAACAAACAACAAACAGCTTTATATGTTTTAAAACCTGTAGATTTTGTGAAGATATCTAATTACTAAAGAGAAAATGTCACCATTTTGTTTCATGTGGGGAAACTGTTTATCAAAAATGACATCTTATTTGTCCAATGATTTTTATTTCTTTCTCTCACTCAAACTGGTTAATAAACTTTCACTATATTATTTCGAATGTTTATTTCTATAAAATATTTTACAATAGAATATTTTCCAATGCTTTCATCCCAACATTTCTAAATCAACAGATAGAAAAAATAATTTCTACTGTTATTCTTAGTTTCTTGTAATTTTAATTATTTTTTTTTTTAGAAGAAATAATTTCATAATCAAAAACAGGGGGAAAAAAATTAACTGTCTTTTTGGTGTGTAAATATGATTGATATTTAGTGAGACATATTATATCAGTGTTTTTTTTTTGTTTGCTTGTTTTTTTTGCTTTTTTATTATTTTTTGGGGGGAAGTATATCAGAAGGAAGAGTCCATTAAAACTTCTGTATCAGAGTAGCTCTGCATCACACTGCTATTTATTTAATACAAACAGCCAATACAGAGTCACCTTTGACTTAAGTCTGAAACATTTTTTTTTTCTGGTAGATTATTATTATTATTGTTATAATTATTATTATCATCTCCATTTATATTTCATTATTAGATATATTAAATGAAAAAAATTCTTTTCACTCCTTTTACTAATAAAGAAATAAATATATATATATATATATATATATATATATATATATATATATATAAAATTTAGGCTGATTATAAAGTATCCAAAATTGTTCAGTTTCAAAGAGTTAAAAATTACATTAAAGCAGTGAATAAATAAAATGTCCCATAGAGGTAGTCAAGGTTGTGATGAAAATGGAAATGAGATACAAGATAAATAAAATGGCTAACGACAACAATAACAACTAACTGATTAACTGATTGATTACAAAATGTTTTTCTGTCAAAAGATGACCTCATGCTTTTCAAAAAAAAAAAAAAAAAATCTAAACATACTTTGAAAATGAGGGTTAGGAACAATCCAGTTTTCTAATAGAAAATATAATTGTTTTAGTATTAAAAAAAAATCAGTTAGATTAATGAAAAGTAAAAATCAAAACTTAAATTAAAATTCCCAAATGACATCAACTAAAAGTTATGTGATTTATCAAATTCTAACTTCAAAATTTGTTGAAGAGAATAGATGCTTATAAACACTGCTAAGAAACACCAGAAGGGTCAACTCAAAAGTAGACTAAGAAATTTTATATCTATTTGATAAGGAAAAGGGGACCAAAGTAAATCATTTACAAAGAACTTCAAACTGAAAGAATTTAGACTAAATAAGGTGAATGAAAACAACAACAAAACTTAATTTGCAAACTTTCAAAACCAGTAAACTGAAAATTAAATTAAAATAGTGCATAAATTAATATTGTTACAAGAAAATAAATATTTAGGTAAATATCAGCAACAAAATTTCCCACCTAAGTTTTAGGCTCTTACTGCTCCGTTTCGTCTAACATCAAATATTACATTTGATCAAATTTTGAAAAATAAATATTTCATTTTATTCCAAATTTTTGATCAGTGATTCTATAAAAAAAAAATAAAGATATGCCTTTTCGGTAAAGTAATCCAATAATCCAGTAAATTAATCCAACACCTCCACAAAATCTAAACTAAACAAGAACATAAAAAGTAACTGAAAAAATTTTGATTTTAATAGTCTACTGCAAAAACAAACTTATAGGGAGATAAACAAAATTAGCTGTTCTGTTGATAGTAAAATATGCAAGAGAATATTTTAAAAAGAAACGAAATTGGTATAATGAATATTGTAAATTCTCTTATTAAATTTCTAACTGGCCTCACAGTAACTCAATGTCTTGCTCATGAAATAAGAAATATATATTTTTCTTTTAAATATTCATAATATTTGAGGTAAAGAACTAGCAACATGAAACCATCTTTAGGCCTTCCTTCTCAGCTAATGTTTGATTGTTTGTAATTTTACTTTTTGGTTGACACTAACTTTGATTTTCTTGGAGCAAAGATAATGGGGAAAACTTTTCTTGAACAGGACATGGAACATGCCTCAATTAAAGATTTAATGCTTTCTTTAAACAACAAAAACAGAAAATGCAGTTATAGCACTATATAACAAAGCATCTTAAAATAATTCCAAACAAAGAGATACATTGAAGACAAGGGTCATTTCTGCTCTTTCATGGTTTTGAACACTAATTCAATAGTTTTAATTTCTTTTTTTCTCTTTAAATCATAATTTTTTTGTATGTGTGTGTGTGTGTGCACGCATGTCCCCCTCCTGTTAAATTGATAAGTGGAAAGCTTTTATACCATTATATTTCAAATCACTAGCAATCATCAAAACAAAATTATATATATATATATAAAAAAAAAAATTAACTCCAAGAGAATGGAGATCATTGCATTTTATTTTTTCTGTGTATAGATATGCATGCATACGAATGCATGTGCAAATGTGCATACACATATACAATGTGCTTGTTCATTCATACCTCCCTTCAAAATTATTCCATTTTGCCACCACATCAGAGGGAAGAGCAATCATCTTAAGTACTTATTAACTAAAATTTGTTTTTTTTTCTTTTTAAATTATCAAAGCTGCACTCATTAATAAAAGTTGGAAAAAAAAAAACGCAAAAATATTCATTTCATTACTCACCCTTCCCATTCTTTTTTTTTTTTGTCCATAGGAAGAAGAAAACAATGACAAGATCTTAGGGTTATACCAGTCAAAAGATATTAAAACTGTTTGGTTTCCCCAATATTGCTTCTCTTTGCAAAATTAGAAATCCAAAAATGTTTAAACTACATCAAGGTATAGTGTTCTTAAGTGAAAGGAAACTGCAGAAAATGTTTCAGTTTGTGGAGTATGTGTGTGTGTGTGTGTGTGTGTGTGTGTGTGTGTGTGTGTGTGTGTGTGTGTGTTTGTTTATATATATATTTGACTGCATTGTTTAACAACATCTTCTTCTTCTTCTTTAATACTATTTTTATCAAAATATTTCTTAAGACACAAAACTTACAACTAATACTTTTTTTTTTTTTTTGAAATGTTATTTGATGTTTCCTTAATACATCTCACCAATTTTTTTTTTTTTTTTTTTTTTTTTGGTGGATTAATTAATTTTTAAAATATCATAGAAGTCTGCAGAAACATGTCAGAGGACTACTGTAAAAGTGATGATGATATTTAATAATAATTATAATGATGATAATAACAACAATAATAATAATAATAATAATAATAATAATAATAATAATAATAATAATAATAATAATAATAATGATGATGATGATGATGAAACTAAATATTAAAAAATAGTCCAAATAATGAAGCAATCTAAAGAAGAAAACTATTTTAGCACACCACATGCTAAACTGGTGGTCAACTCAGCACAATCAGCAAAATGGCAAAGGGTAGGGGAGTAATGCTCTTGACCTAGATTTCTTTTTTTTTTTTTATCACAAAAGAGTGGAGTCTGGATAAATTAAAAAACAGTCAATCCTTATATCCCTGCCTTGTATCAAAACTCAACTTCATTTGATAAAAAGCTTTCTATGATATAGAAAGATGACAGTGTGCACAAACAAGTAGCTGTTCTCTATTTGTATTTCAACGCAATTAGTTGCCATAATAGAGATTATTAAAGTTGTTAATATTTATAATGATGGTGGGTAAACCATCAAAAGGGGGACATAACTGAGTCTGAGCAGGCAGGCATTTTTGGGTTGGCTGAAATCTTGTTGGCAGCATGGCAACAGCAGCAGCAGCAGCAGAGTTAGGACACAAGTTGCTTTATGATGGAGCTCCATTGGTGACAATCTGTTCACTAGTGGTTTGTGATGAACACACAGGCACAATGAAAGCTGATGCAACAGAGAATCTGCTGTGACATAGGCGCTGGTAATCCTGAATTTCTTTATCCAATTTACCAAATTCTCCTCGACACATTGTTTTCAGAACTTCACAACAATGCTGCAATAATTGAAAAACAACTTGATTAATATTGAAATATAAAAAAAGTAAAAGTATAGAAATGTTACTTATTTAAAACAATTTTAAATCAGTATAGAAATCTGTGTAGTAAACGCAAAAATTAATTATTTTAAATAATAAGGCAAATAGTAATAAGTGAAAAGAAACAGGACTAATTAATTTTATGAATTACTTTTATAGGAATTTTATGAAATCCCTATAATATCAATAATGTTTCACATATACAAACTATAAAAATATTGAACAATAAACAAAGTTTCATTATATTTATCAATAAGAGTGATTATCACTTCAAAATTAGACACTAAGCAGGTTTAATAAATTATTAAATTATCAAGATCAATATCGGTAAGTATAAAATTAACACAAAGTCAGAGAAGAGTCTCAATGATCCTTCAAGAATTACATACCATGCACAGGATTTTCAAGGAAAGCTAGACTGTCAATAACATTCTCGAAGAGAAGTCTCATTTATCACTTAGCTCTTGCTATAGTACAGGGGTAGTTATAGGATACAAACTATCTACAATTTAGTTGTAACAAAATAGCTACCACTACTTCACCAATACCAAAGTATCCAATTCCATATGCTATATTAGGTAGGAGCTGTTCAATTTCTTGCTATTTCCTCTTCAACTTCATTAAAGTATAGTTTTTAGTATTTTTGTCTCTCAATCTGTGCACTATAATTCATTTGTTTCAATGCTTGATTTTCAGATAATAATTTGTCAAAGATATAAGAAATTATTTATTTGTATACTTTGTTGCAAACAACTGTTTGCAGATACTGTTACAGATTGTTATAAAACAAAAATTATAACAACATGTTAAATGGTATGGTTACAGGCTGTTACATAAAATTTAATAACAAGCTGTTTGACAGGACTGTTGCAGACTGTTACACAGCAACAGTTGTTTTACATGAGAATATAAAGATTCAAAAATATTACTCACCTCCAAAGTACAACCCTCGAGGTCATTCGACAAAGAACTGGCTAATGCAACAGCTTTGTCTTTTGTTGATGGGTCAAGTTCATACATTATCCTAGCACCTGAAGGATACACATGAAAGAGCAAAATAAATAATTTTGAAAAACATAGAAACATGCAAGTGTCTTCTACTATAACTCTGGGCCAACCAAAGCCCTGTGAGCTTTCATTTCAATTAGGAGGAAGCTGGATGTCACATGCAAGGAGAATAATGTTGAACAGAAGGGAGACTAGAGAAGACAAGGAATCTGAAACTATAAAGAATGAAACTGAATGTAAACAAAAAAAGCCAAGTGTGAGTCTCTTAGATGATAGTAAATGTATACAAAACAAATGATGTAAAATACTAATTACAATGACTTCACATAGGTTGAATTCATGTTGGTTAACATGGGTAGAAATTAAAAATGTGAGTGAAGTTTTACCTGATGCTAAATGGGGCATGGATTTGCTGTTTTTACTTAAGAATTCTTCGTTCAGTGTCTTTGCATCTTTGTTGCCATAAATCAACTGCATTTCTTGGTCAAGAACAGTCTGTATACTTTCGGGCAATTGAGTTTTCTTCTTGACTATAAAAAAAACACATCAACTTCACATTTAAAAATATGTCAACAAAATAAAAATTGTAATACTTTGTAATTAGTCATAATACCCAGACACAATGGTTGTACTGTTATGGTTCTAGGCTATTTCCTATATTAGATTTTTCCTTCTCTTGTTGAATTACAGATGCCACTCTCAATTCATCATTGTAGCAGTAGAAATGATAATTAACAGTCCAACAAAATTTCAAAAATATACTGTTTTTACAAGTATTGAAGAACCATTTTAAAATATTCATACTTAAATGTTAAATTTATGCTTTTTCCACCTTGATCTTCTGAAATTAGTTATTTAATGTATTAAAATTTTTTTCTTAGTATTATGACAATTTTTGCAACTAAATGCTATTTATTCCTTAATCTTGAAGCAAATGCTAACACTAAAATATATGAAGTATTAATATATTTAAAAAATTTTCTCATTAAAATAACTATAGATGTTTGAAATGGAAATAGTGATTAAGCCCTTATTCAAAGAAGTACAATTTAACAAAATTAACAGATGTCTATAGGTGATTCTCATTTATAACAAACATGGTAAGAATGATGGACAGTAATATTGAAGAACCCTCAGCATGTCAATATGTCCAAATTCTTAATTACTACAGAGTACTGACTGTAACAATTTCCCAGTGAGGTCAGTGGCTATTCAAATGAGATTCAATCCTATATATGATGTTCAGGTTTGCAAATCCCCAAGTTCTGTTGACCTGTCATCTTTTAATCTTAACAAAAATGTTCAACAACATCCATCAACCACATTGAAAATTATGTACTTACATAACACAGTAGATAGTAAACAAAAAGTATCATAATTTTAAAACAGGTAGCTTCATAGTTGGATGCGTTCCCAACTATTTCAATCTACATTATTTATCATTTACATTGGAAGACAATAAAATGTCATGCTTGTTCTTAATAACCATTTTATTTTATCAGAGTTTATACATGTAATCTTTAAGAACATAAAAATTCAGTTGTTACCTATTTGCAAGAACCTCATTTTGCACACATGTAAAAGATAGTGGTTAGGATCTAATTTATGTCCTCGTTTTATAGACTGTAACATTAGTAACAATTTTCCTGCAAAAAAAAAAAAAAAAATTATTATTATTATTAAAAATCAGTTTTGAAATGAACTCTTCAACTAGCAAGATAAAGCTATAACCAAAATTTACTATGCTTTTTATGTCCATTTTTCATGGGTTACATGATTATATCACTCAGGTATAGTTGTTACAGGTGATGCCCTTCCAATTTATAACAATTAACTGCTTCTCAAGTAAAGGATATCATATTGCATACATCTCTAAAGGTGCAAAACCAGCAGATTGGTTTGTCAACAAAGGTAACAACAATAATGTCACAGCATGTAGCTCAGCAATTTTTGGAAAAATACAAAAATAAACAGACACTCACACATACACACATGCTTGCACATAACAGGCTTCTTTCAGTATCTATCTTCTAAACTCATTCCCAAGGTTTTGGTCTGCCTGGGGCAAGAGAAGACACTAGCCCAAACTGCCACGCAGTGGGACTAAACAAGAAACCAAACGGTTGGGAAGCAAACTTCTTAACCACACAGCCATGCTCACACCTCAAATGTAGGCAGATATGAATAAAATGCTATAATAACTATAAATGAGTTCCTGTCACCCAATCACAAATTTTGAAATAAAATATGAGGGGGAAGATTATTTGAAATCCCTTAAATTCACAATATTAATAAATTAATGCAAGCAATTATGAGATTTTTAAGTGTTTGGGTAACATACAACTACAGGCAATTCTGCATGTCTCAGTAACAAAACAGTTTCCATAAAAAAATCATTCTAATAACTCATATGCAGTGTCTGCTTCCAAAAGGCTGATGATTATCAACAAAAAGCCTGTAGCAATATTGAACCTCTAATTTTTTCATTATTATTATTATTAACATAAGTAGTTGGGGATCTATATACATAAATATAAAATGGTTAAACATATAATAGGTTAAATATAAATTATTTTAAAAAATATAAAAGTTGGTTCAGAATTAAATCCATTTCATTTCCTCAGAACAACTAAAAATATTACAGTCCAAAATGAATCTCCTTTTCTTTTTATATTTTTCTTTTGTATATCAAGAGTAACAATAACATTACAGTTAATAAATAAGTAATTGTTAGCTTAATATTCAAGCAAATTACTACCTTTCCGGGAATAAATTTCATAAGCTAATAAATGCGTTTCTATTCTATTTTGTGCCAGTTGTTGTAAAGGTTTCAAGAATTTCACAGCCTGTTCTAATGGTTCCTTCGTCTGCAAATAAGAGAACAAAAAGAAAAATTAATGTGTACAATATGCATTAATATTTTATACCTCTCAAACAAATGTAACAAAATAACACAAGGTATTTTCTTTGACACTCTATTGATTCTTCTCTGTAAGAATATATATCTAATTATTAGATGATGATGATGATAATTATTAGCAGATGATGATGATGATAATTATTAGCAGGTGATGATGATGATGATGATAACTCTTCCAAAAGGGTTGTGGAGCCAGAGTAGAGTCACAGAGTCAGAAGTAAGTCTGTAAAAATGTACCAACTCCAACTGAATACAAAATGTAATATAGTGTTTACCTTGACCAACTTTTCTGGTATTAGTTCTTCCTCTTTTGGTCCATCCATCTCTCCATCAGTAGCTTTATTTTTGTTTTGGTGCTCTTTCTTTTCCATTTCAGCTCTCTGTTTCTCTTTCTCGAGTTCAGCTTTCTTCTGGGCTTTACGTCGTTTATTGCGTAATTTCTTAAGTTCACTAGGTGATAAATTTTCTACAAACAGAAAGATTTGTATATAAGTTAATGACATGAAAATATATGAATATCATAAAAAGAGTAACAAATATATTCAGATAAGAAATATGTGGTAAGTTTCAAGTGGACATGTATAGATAGAATAATTAAAATAATTCACACAAATATACATACACATTCCAGTGGGGTTATCACATAATATAGTTGTAAACTTTCAGTCAAACATGTGTCCAGCTATATTTAAATATGCCACTATGATAAAATTAATCATATTTTATACTTCAGTATGGTTATAACTTTAGGTGGTTTCCTATTAACTTATCACAGAACCATTTTTATAGTATAATAACTAAAAATACAAAGTAACATTATTTTCAGAGATGAAATCCATAAACAATCTATGCATATTTTCATAAATTGTGGATGTGTGAACTTTTGCAATACAAGTATAGTAAATTTGACTTGCCATTTCTTTTTCTAAAAATCATAATACTAAAGGAAAAATTGTACTAACAGAAGATTTTTTTACTTGGGATTTCATACCCCATAATTAATGACACACATTATACATAAGTGCACAACTTATATGAATAAATAATGTAATCAGCATACATTGCAAAATAAACAAATGAATAGGACAAAATATACCTGTGTCTATAGATTTGTCTTTTTCGATTTCAGACTGAGGGTGATCATAAAGATACAAATATATCTAAAATATAAAAACAGAAAAGAAAACTTAATGCTAGAAAAAGGAACATGGTAACTACTTCAAAATATTTTTTCAAAAACATAATTTTAATTACCATCATTCATTCGTTCATATAAACGTCTGTTTTTCCATGCTAGCAAAGGCTGGATGAAGACACATTATTGAGGTAATGTTTCATAGCAAACTACTCTTCTTGTCACTAATCTTTTCTTATCCAAGGAAAGGATTTTTATTCCACTTGACTTTGAAAGTGCAAAGTTATATATAATGTGATTTGTTCACATAGTGTACCTGCTTTTTTAAAACCATTTACATTAAAATTAAATTAATATATGCTACTTGATATCTGATCATAAAATAAGATTATCAGAACAGTGATGTTGGGAATTTACATTTACTAGCATGCCAATATCTTTTTTCCTAATCACATATAATCAATTTTCTTCTTATGCCTACATTATTACAACCTCTATAGCAGGCAGTTTTCCCTCACATGGTCAGCTTTCCAACTTATCCAAACATTCATATTACATCCAATATAACAGCTTAGTTCCCTACCACTGTCATTCTCAATTCAACTTATGTTGCCCCTCAAGTTTTACTACCATCCATTCACTTCTGACACATTCCAAGACATTACATAGAGAGAATATTCCTTTGTCTTTGAAAAAGTTAGTAGTTGCTATCACATATTCCGTAAATTTGAACTACTACTCACGACAACTTTGTCTTCATTCCCAACACAGATTAGACCATCTAAATGAAAGAAATATTTCAATGAACCATCACAGAATTGGAATAAGGTAAGAGCGGATCTGAGAAAATTAGATAATAGCAAGATGCTGACATGTAAATATTTTATCGCAGTGTATTTATTGCAAACTAATGGATACACAAGAGGTGTCGTCAGATCACTAGTAGGCTAACCAAAAAGGTAGACTTCATATGCAGCAGATGCACAGGAACAAGTCAGCAATAAGAGTAGACATGAAATAAATTTTTCAAATGTCAGAAGTTACCCTAGTTGTTAACTTTTGTTGCCTTGGAGATTAGCAAGGGAGGTAGGTATTACTTAAGCATAGTAGCCACAGGAAGAACAAAGTGGAAAAAATTTGGGGAGCTATTACTTCTGCTGGTAACAAAGAATGAAGGGTAGATTGTGTGATGCTCCACAGCAGCAAGAGATATGCAAGAGATATGCAAGAACTAAATTGAAATTAAGTGAGCATATTCCATTGGATGTTAATGTTAGCTGTGTGCAAAAATGACATTGCAGGATGAGAGAAAAATCAGATACAAGGGGAATTAGACATAATGTGCACGGTTACACTGGGACATGTGATGCTTATGGAGATGGCAGTTCTATTATATAAGTGTTGAGTGTTTAAAGATGAAATGTGTGGAAGCAGGGAACCTAGAAAAATGCAGGACACAACTGGCCCAAAGAGGCCAAACATCGTAAGATGATGACAAAGGACTACAAATGGCAACAGATGCACCGAAGAAGATATGTCTACCTGTGCAAGCAGGAAAAAATAATCATTAAACTAGTGGTAGTGATGAAAGTTGGGATACATAATATTTACATTTGGATCTCTCATCAATTATGCTCCTATTGAATCTTCATCCACCACCTCCACCCTCTCTCTCTCTTATTTACTACTCCAGGCTGCCTGTGTAATGAGTGATGCATTAGACCAGTCAGAATTCAATCAACTCCCAACCACTGCCTATGTCACCCTGCATTTCTCATATCACACTGCCTGCATAACAAGAAATAGCATCAGATCCATCAGTATTCAATACCCCTAACTATCACCCATGGGGTTTAACCCTCATTATCACATATTACTGACAACTATCACCTAATTTTGTAGCAATCCATCCTTCCCAGTAATCTTCCTCACATCCTATCTTTCTATCTCTCTCTTCCTCCACCTAACAGCTCATGTATTTCTATCTAGTCTCTAGCTGTGTCTCTCTTCCATCACTTCCTCTCCTACCCACCTATCATTCAGCTTCTCCAACCATACTCCCTTCTTTCACCCACTTTCCCTGATTCCACATCTATCATTGCTCTTTCTTCAAGTCACCTTCTAGTGCTGATGTCACAAGGAATTGCACTCAATACAGTCTGTAAAGTGGTTGATGATAAGAAGGGCTTTTTTAAATGTAGAAACTATGCAAAATAAGAACTAATTTGACTGTGACAACCTGTCCAACCCATGCAAGCATGGAAAGCAAATGATGATGATGATGATAATAGAAATACTGTGACATCCTGTCCAACTCATGCCAGCATGGAAAGCAGACATAAAAAGATGATGACAGAAATATTTTATTAACCTAAGAAATACTGTATATATTCCATCTGAAAGAATTTATAGGTAAATATACAGAAACCACTCACCTCAATAGCGATATGAGCTGTCTTAAAATAAAACGGGTGATTTCTAAGTACATCTTCCAAACGTAAGAGTCCTACATAAGCTCTTAATGTCATTTTTCTCATACAATATGTATGGAAGTCAAACTGATCTTCAATAATTTCAGTAAAATGCTGAAAAATATAAAAATGTATTTTAAAATCATTATTTCTTGTTTATAAAATATTTAAAACAAATTATATATACATTAGGTCTTTAAAAAGAACTTTGGATTGAACAAAGTGGAGAATAAGTAAATTATGAACTGATGGTTACATAAGCTGTATACAAGATGTTACAGCAATTTAAAAACAAATACAAGCTTACAAAAATCAATGGAGTTAATTAGAAACTTACTCTATCAATTTCATGGCATTTTTTCAAAGCTTCACCCCATTTTCCTAACCTTTGATAAGCTGCAGCACATTCAGTTTGGAACCACATACACTGCATCTCATTTAAATTTTCCATTGCAGATACACCTTCCTATAAATATAATATGAAAGCGAAATAACAAAAGAAAAACAAAAAAAAATCTTAAAAATAGAAAATGGTACCTGGTAAGAAATATGTAATTAAGGATTAGGAACACAAATGAAAATTTAAATTCTCTACGTTTGTGTAAATCAGAAATTATTACAAATGGCTGACAAAGTAAAAATAAACAAACAATTAGATTTTGCAAGTCTACAAATAGAATGGTAAAATGGTAACAGGGCACACAAACAATAAATTGTAACCTATTTTACTTTGAAATCATCTCAATTTGATTATGAACATAAAAGGCAGTATATTATTGGATTTATGCTAAAATACATAAAAACTTTCAACACTGAGTAGTCAGAGAAATATTTGCTTCTAATACTTTCTGCTGCAGCTTTAATCATATATTTTGCACTTGGAGTGCTATCAATCATAAACAGATAATTAGAAGAGGGGTGAGGGAGAAAACTAAGTCTCCTAATATAAGATCTCACTAGTGATGGTACCACAGAAAAAGTGTCCAGCCATAGAAACCATATCAAAGCTGACATTGGGGCTTGACACAATTCTGTGGCTTGTCGGATCCTGTCAAATTGTTCAATCTGTGCCAATATGGAAAACACGCATGATGCCAATGATTTGTGCTTCCACTGTTCTCTATAACAATAATTTCAAACACATTTCAATATTTAAATTGAAGCCTAATTTCAGTTAAATAGCATCATTTTTATGTAAAACTGTTATTCATAGTTTTGGTGCACAGATTTTTATGTAAAATAAGTAAACTGTTCAAAATGTAAGTCTCACATTATTTATCCTACTGATGCCATACTACATGACCAACAGTAACTAGTGTCTAAGGCAAATTTGAAGGCTTACAATCTCGGGATAGTTAATATAACAAGAGAAAAGTACACCAAAATTATTTTAGATTATGCAGGATCCAGCATTGCTGATGCTAGTAGCCAAAGAAATCCTAATGACACAGGAAAGATATTTGGATAAACAAGTGGGATGAACAATGATGTACACAAAATACACACAAGTTAGCAGTAACCCACTCAAAAATTAGACAGAGAAAAATTAAAAGACAGAACTTTTAAATGTACTTTTTTGGCATATTTACACAAAATTATAAATGAAGAGATAGATATATAAATAAATATATCAAAAGACATATGGAACATCACCAGAATGGAAAATGACAAAATACAACTTAAGAAATAAAAGTCTTTCCAGGATGAATGATCATGATATGAATAAATTCAGTGCTAGAAGTACTGGAAATTGAAACATCATGTTCAAAGTCCATCACATACTAAACTTTATTGCATTTTATCTATAGCAGTGGAATCTTCTATTGAAAATGCTTCCAATTTTGAGTCAATGTGACTAAATCAAATAATTTAATTTTTAAAAAGTAGAAAATGTAATAGAAATTTTTAAAAAATTTACCCTAGTGAATTTTGAACACATGTCAGCAGCTTCTTGAATTAAGTTGCCTCGTAGCATGTATTTAGCACATTTTGAATTGATGTATCGATCAGCAGTGTCCAGTGATTGAGCTTCATCCATACATCGAACAGCCTCTTCCATATCACCAGCATGCTATTCGAATAAAAATTTTTTTACCAAAAATGAAAAAAAGAAAAAAAATGATTTCAGGAGTCAGGAACAACTGTTTAAACGCAAACAAATTGAAAGCATAAAAACACATAGCAATATTCAACTAAAATCAAATCAAATGTGTACCTTATAAATTTTAGCTTTTAGGGCATGCAGTTCAATTAATAGCGGAGTGTGTTCAAGAGCTGCATTAACATGTTCCAAGGCTTTCTTTGTTTGTTTCAAAAAATCATAATGCTGAGCTAAGTAATAATATCCCCATAAAAGCGCCGTTGGAGGCTCCTTCTCAACTTGATCTGAAAAAGAAAAATAAACATCTCCAATAAGATTATTTCAGTACACAATGTCATTGTATTTGAGCATTTATAAGCAAAACATTGTGAAAATTGTTTAGAGGTTAGAATACCAGCAAAATGTAACTGCACAAATTTGCAGGTGGTGTAAATGATTATTTAAGATTAAATGGACTGTCACTAACTTATCATCACGGATGTTGGGATGACAAACCAAATTATCTAGATATATTATGGAAACCATTGAGAACAGTTGAAGTTAACAATAATCCAGAAAAAGAACTGAAGGAAAATCACACTGACAGACAATTACAGAAATTGTTTCACACTCGTTCTTCAAATAGATCACAGAAACCTAATAGAATATTCAAACCAACATTTCTTCAATTTCTAATATATTTTCTGCCTTTATTGTATCAAAAACAAAATAACTTGTCATTCCATGCAACCTAATTCTAAAAGTCAAAATTCAAATTCTAAGCATAAATGTAAGCTGGTTAATATGTCCTGTATCATTTACATCAAAGACAAAAGAGTAAAGAAAGACTTACTTAAATGGAAACGTTCATGGGACTTCAAGCAATCCAGATAACCATGTATGAGATCTTCGATTATCTTAACCTAAAATAAAGCAGCAAAAATTATGGCTTAAATGGATTATGAAAAAGAAAAATGCTAATAATAATATCATTGTTACAGCTGGTTGTATACATAATGTGCCAATACCTTAAAATACTCAACAAAAGGTCAACTAGTTTAACCCTTTGGCATTCAAACTGGCTATAAACGGCCTAAATATTCTACTTGCTTTATGTTCAAACTGGCCAAATCTAGCTTCTTACACCTACCCTACAACGGTATTCTAAAAATAGGCAATCACATCATTAAAATCTTGAGGATACAAGATAATGATGGTTAATTCAAAACAATATAAATAAACATTTGCATTTGACAGAGTAATCTGAATACTAAAAGATTAAACATAACAATTTTAAACAATGACAATAGTAGTGCCAGTGCCACCTTTCATTGAATGGCATTTTATGAATTGCTTTGCATGTTTTATGGGGGGGGGGGGGCACCCATGGATATAATCAAACAGAAACTAATATTGTACAGTGATTTATTAACTATATTTTCTAAAATGGTCCCATCCAACATGTGTCTGCTTTTAGATGTTTAAGTAATCAGTGTCTCCTTTGTAAAAATTTTTATAGAAATTACTAAAGGTGAGGACTTATACAAGGAAATTATACTGAACCTTGCTACATCATCAATCATATTTTCTACTGACAGATAACAATATAGCATTCATATTCTAATCCCAAAAAATATGTTTAAAATATAAGTGTTGTACCTGGTTTAGCCAAGGTGAAGAACCGCTGCTCAAAATGGCAGCTTGACCCACTAGAAATAAAACAAGATTGCCTTTCTATTTGAATGATTATGATGCTCTAACTGGGAATCAACTAGAGTTCCAGTTGATCTAATCAAGAGAACAGCCTGTTGGTGAAATTATCATTGAAGTGGATGAACATTCCACAGATGTTTAACATAATTCTCAGAGGGGTTCAGCAAGACACAGAATGTGACAAAGCTGGCCCTTTGAAATACAAGTATTACTCATCTTACAATTACTAGCTGAATGCCCTAACCACTAAGCCACATGCCTATGATGTCCTAAAGATAAACAAAAAAACACTTCGTTTTGTTAGATTTGTGTTGATAATTGTTGTTTTGTTAGCAAATTACTGATGTTTCCTCTAAACACCCCTTATTTAGTAGTGTAGAGAATGTAATTGTTTTATATATATTAACAAGAGACTTATGTAAGATCACAAGAGCCATGAGCTTATGCTTGCTAGCCTGCCTGTAGTAGAATAGCTTGCCATATATTATAGAAGATGGATAAAAGAACTTCTTAAATATGCTCGACTCGTTGAAAATATAGATTACAACAGACATAAAATAACAGTAGAGGATGAAACAAATATCTATGAACATGTTACTCACTTTTTCTGGAGATTTATAAAGTTCTTTCAAACGAATAAACAATGGTGGAACCCCTTTATGCAAAGCAGCACATAAATATTGGTCAATCTGAGTCTTGAACACCTCACCTGTAATAAAAAAAATTAAAAAATTAAAATAAAACATAAAAACATTCATACTTTAAACAAGTCATAATTCAATTAACACGATTGTTGAAACATCAATTCTCAATATTGTAAAACAAAAAATTCATAAAACTTAATATTCCTTCAGTCAGCTGATAAATATTAAAGATGAAGTACAGGCAGAATGTTTATGAAGCTTGCTTTGCAACTACATGGTTCCAGATTCAGTACCACTGTGTGGAATATTGGACATGGGTCTTCTACTATAGCCTCAGACTGACTAATGCCATGCATGCAGAAATGTTAAACAGAAACTGACAACTCTCATGCTGTCTGTCTCTCTCTCTTTGTGTGTGTGTGTTTGTGCACTCATGTGAATGCTTTTTTCCCACATATTCTCACTAATATTATCTGAGCAAACGTGGGAATGAAAATATCTCACTTCAAACAAATATGGGTTGGCAACAGAAAAAGCATCTGGCCATAGAAAATCTGCCTCAACAAGTTTCATCCAATCTATTTAGCCATGAAAATAACATGTAAAATTAATGATGGTGGCTAGGCAAATGGTTATATAGGCTATGACTACAGTTCTAAAGATTAAAAAAAAAGAAAAAGGAATGTGAAGCAAATGCTATTACATGACATTCAGGTAGAGGTCAAACTTCAAAAAGTGTTATATTTTAGTACAGTACGGTCTATGTTACAAATTACTAAATCTTGCAGATGGTAAGACACAGTTCATTAGAATTGATATGCCATACATATAAAAAAGAATTATCAATTTTGTTTTTAATTGAATGAAATCAAAGTGAGAATTCAATGAAAATTAAACAATGAATACTTTACCCATAGTGAATGATAAAGGCACTCTCTTTGGTAAGGAAGCTTTAGGAAACTTTGTAGAAACCTCATTATAATATTTTAATCGATCATTTATTGTTGCATCTAAATAAAATTTGAAAAATCAAACATAACTACTTGAAATAGGAACATACAACAAAATTATACTATTTATATAATCATCTTGCTCAATAATTAACAACAGCTATGGAAACACTTACCACTTATAATTTTGTCAATTAATCAGGCAGTAGGAATTGTCTTAAGATGAATCCAAGAAAGAGTTCACGACAATTTGACAACATTAGATAAGAAATCAATGAAGAACAAATAGAAAACTTATTTTATTAAAAAAAACTGAAAAATGTAGAATCAAATTTCACAGAAGAGATTTCCTATACAAAAAACTTAACTAAAATTAATACAAGCTAGTAAAAATACACTTAAAATGCAATTCTTTATAAAAATCTTAACCATTCTTCTACAAATAAAAATCAGCATTGGAGTTTTTAAGTCGAAATTTTGCTTAATATATTTCATTCTGTCATACTTTCTTTTCAGAAAGAGATTAGTGAATGCCATTTTATTATGCCTTTAATAATTATATTGTATTCTAGATAGCTGCATAATATAAGAGATTCATACCTGGATGCATAGATTCTTCCATTCCTTTATAGTATGCCATATTTTCTGGATTACGTTCAACTAAGATCTTATAGAGAGCACAAGCTTCTTCTCTTTTCTTTAACTTGAGAAACAATGCAGCTGGAAATGAGAATGTTAAAAAAAATCCATTAAAATGCCATGTTTACATATAAATAATCATTGGAAGTAATTAACATTGAAATAAGTTCATTAACACTAGTACAAAGACACAAATGTATAACCGACACTGCAGGGAAGAAAGGCAAACTTCATTCAGCAATGATTTCAACTCTAAACGTAAAGAAACAGAGTTAAGTATCACTTGGTATCATCTCCATCTTTCTGTCATTTCAAATGCACATCATTCTACTAGATTAACTTCAATGTTAGGACATAAGATTTGTGATTAAGTAGAACGATCAACTAAATTCTCCCTTTAACAGCTATTAATATTATTGATTTTGGATGGCTTGAGTATGGAGTTAACTTCAACAAGATATGAATTTGGAAGATAAACAGACCTAACTATCAAAATAGCCTGGGATATAACTAAATATTGAAATGGTCTGTCACTATACTATTTCTAAATGGTGATCTCTAACATAGTATGCACAAGGTCACACTTGGAGAAGGGATTAGTCAATTAAATCAACCCCAATACTTGACAGGTACCTCATTTTATTGGCCCAGAAAAGACAAAAACAAAGTCGACCTTGGTGACATTTAAACACAGAATGTCAAGAACCAGAACCAATACCACAAGGTATTTTGACCAACACTCTTACATGCTTGAAGTGTTATATACCAGATGGTTATTATAAATCACAGTATTATTCAAGGTCCTTATATATTTAAAGCATTAATTTACTCCCAGCCAATGGAACAGGCTGCAAAATTTATTTGATATCTGCCTTAGTCTTAGCTTTATACTTTCAAAGTCAGTACTATGACCACTTTCAGGCTGCACCTTAGATGAAATTACCTAGTGCTGGTGAATGAATGGAGAAAATCTAAGATAAATAGAAGTCTTTAGTCTTGCTAAGGATAAGATAACTTCTCTAGAATTGGTCCTACAATTAAATAAACTCACTGTGATTGGTGATAGGAAGGGCATGCAGCAACCTATCAGAAAAGTTTTGAGAATTCATTCCTACCCAACTGTACTTGTAAATATAACACTTAAAGATACCTATTAAATAACAGATTTAAAGATGAAAATAATAGTCAATCACTCCCTTTTATTCAGTTATAATTCTTTGTACATAAAATATACTTTAACAAAGTTACAGATTCCTTACCTCGAGTCTCCAGAAGATACAGCCTATCCACTATTTGACTATCGTTCGAGTGTAAATGTTCTAATGCCTCTTCAATCATATTAGCTTCCTGTAAAACCATGTTTTGATATAACAGCATTTCACTGTGTTCATAATCCATGAGCTTGGGCTAAAAAGAGAAGAAAAAGGCTCAAGTTTAACTAAAAATCTAAGAATGTCAAAATCATGTAAAAGAATTTCATATTCTTCATCTTCATAGTCTATTGTCCCAATGAGAGTTGTTTTACTAAGATACATACTCCAGAGGGTGGTGGTGGTACTACTACTACTACTACTACCACCACCACCACCAGAATCAACCATCAGTATATGTTCCAGCTTAAAACCAACTGCCAACAGTGCTTCCTTTTGGGGTTCCGGGACATGCTAAGCTTGTGCATACACCCCACACCTCAACAAAACAAGCTACATGCCATTCACTAGACATACATAAGAGCTGGTTTACTTTTTAAATTATAATTTTTTTAATTTTTACTAATTGCCAATGTAAATAAGCTATACATAACTGCATGATATAAATATTTAAGATTCAAAAGCTAAAGGAAATTTGATCCATGAACCCAATGTTGTCCAGTTTCATGCAGCATCAAATATAATAATTAATCACATTGTTTTGAATTAAATTATGATTTATTTCATAGGTTCACAATTTTGATGATGTGATTTTTAATTTTAGAATGACATTATATGTGTGAGAAGTTGAATCTGCCAAGTTTAAACATGAAAGAGGTAGAATATTTTGGCCAGATACAGTTGGTTTAAATGCTAAAGGGTTAAAAAGTATTTTAGCCTCTTTCTGCTAAGAATGTGATTTTCTTTATGATTACATCTTACACTATGTAAACATCTGGAGTGTATATCTCTCAGTTATGCACAAGGACATTTTCATAAATAAATCTTGTTGCAGACCGTGTAATTATTATAATTAGTCCAAGTTCTAACTACCATTGTTTAAATCATGACAATTCAAGATTGTTTTTTTTTATAAATAAAAGATAAGTTTTTTATCCTTTTATTAAATATACATATTAAAACACACGGAAACAAGTCTATTTGAAACCACAGCAGCTTTTTAAAAAAAGGCCAGCATTTAACTTTTAAAAAAAAGATGATACATAAACATGTGGTAGCAAGACAGATTGTAAAACTTGTTTATTAGTTCCAATAAATAATATTACTTACAACCTGAGTCTTCCGGAATTCTTCTAAAATTTTAAGAGCCATATCATAATCACGTAATAGATGATAAGCCATTGCATAGCCAATCCAAGAAGCTCTTTGACCAGGTCTGAGAACCAAAAGCTGATAACGGGTGTCCTAAAATATATTTTAAAAAATTTGTATTGTCATATTAATTCCACACCAATAGATAGAAATAAGTAAATGAGTACTGATTTTCTTAATGAACTACTTATTACATATAAAGCAATCTTAAAACTAAGAGTTATGGATAAAATAACATTTTCTAAAAAATCGATCTGAAGAAAAGAAAAGAATACATGAGGTGGCAGAGAAAGTTGTTACTACTGTCATCAACGGTTTCCAATCCAATTTGCCATGCAAAAAAGGGATGGGGCAGTTTGACAACAGAATACTCTATTTCCTAGCATACAAACTGAAATTTTCTGACTATGCACCAATACGACTGGAGGACCAAAAATTATGTGTGAAATGCAGCAAGATTTGGAAAGACAGTGACGATGTTCGAACCGACTTGCATACCAGAGAAAAATGGTAGTCTTCTATAAGACATGCATTATATTTTTCTGTGATGCTCACTCTTCTGTTCTGATTGCGTCTTTATAAATTTTACTTAACTCTACTTTTACAATAGACATCCACCACTATCAACATGCATCCTTTTTTTCATCTAGTGTGTATGTTCCATTCATGTGACAGGCCGAAACTTGCATATTGAGAAGCAGAGAGCAAAAGGGTTGTTAATGTCTTATATTATCTACATGAGTTAAATATTTGGGGGAAAATGTTCAAAATAATGGTATACTAGCCTTCACTGACAACAAAACAATACAAAAAATGCTGAGAATAAATGAAATAAGAGAAAAACTGTTCTCCTTACTGTTGTGTCAGTAAGGAAATGGTGATTAAATCGACTACTTGAAGACAAGAAAAGTTGTGTTGAAAGCTAACAGAATTATGCAGGAAGCTAGTCACAGGCATGTCATTATCATTATTAATTGCTAAAAAAGTAAAGGTGACACACTTGAGTGTCTAACTAAATTACCAATAAAATTTAAGAAATATAAAGAGTTATTACAACAGAATACAGGGAACCTGTTTGAAATGCAACCTGGATTCACACTAAGCTGTGCTATGCAGCTTAGACAAATGCATGAGTATATAGGGGGTTCCTATAAGGTTGTTATCCACCCCTGATTGGAACTCTTCCGTATGACATGTACGCATGCTCAGTGACTTGCTTTAACTTCCAGCATCTATTTCTAGCATATAGAGTCCATTTTTGCTGGTCATTCCTCTTATTTTTGTATATATATATATATATATATATATGTGTGTGTGTGTGTGTGTGTCTGTGTCTGTGTGTGTGTGTGTGTGTGTCTGTGTGTGTGTGTGTGTCTGTGTGTGTGTGTTTGTTTGATTAAATAATAAATTTACATCATTGAATCTAATATTCCTTTAATTATTAGACTTTATAGTGTGACTGTCTCTTCTACACCTCATCATGCTCATGGCCAAATCAGTGAATGGTTGCTGAAAGCAGATTGGGCAATACTTCACCGAGAGGAGATATAAGCTTCTGCTTATTCCTGTCTGAAGTATCGTCCAATACTTCAGACTTATCATCCGATGAATTTACTTTGTTGACATTCTTCATCGACAGAATTTTTATACCTTTCAACCTTTCAATCAAGTCCGCCTTTCTTCCAGTAACATACTGTCCATATAATCTTAAATATTTCTTTAACTCAGGCACAGTAAGTACTTCGATAGCTGAATCATCAAGCTGCTTTATATCCATGATAAGACGTAAAACAATAACAATGGAGTGGATAGTCTGCGGAAGTTCAATTGTCTACATGTAGCGCCGCCGAGCCAAGGGAGATAACCTACTTATAGGAAAGCCCTATAGCAAAGGGTAGACAACTCATTCTTGATTTTTGTATATTTTGACAATGAAAGTGAAGAATTAAGTATATTCTAGCTGACCTTAGCATTCGTCTATTTGTTTCTATACACTTCAGAATATTGTTTAATAGAGGCTCTTAAATTATTATTCTTTATGATCTGATTTTTATTACAAAATCTGTTAAAGAACTGCAAAACAAGCATGGAATCCCAGAAAAATAGAAGATAAACCATAAGATTAAAATAGATTTATTTATTGTAGGAAAAGGAGAGGAAGAACTGTGTATCAAACACAAATAATTGCAGAAAGATCTCTCGCAAACTGAAACCACATGATGTGTCATGGCTGCATTACACACTTGCTCAACTAACATGGAAAAACAGACATGAAACTGATGGGGCTACATACAAACATGTATATATAAAACACACACACACATTAGAAAGCCCATATGTGCAATAAGTCACCTTGGAGCATAACAAAATCAAGTGGATTGTGTCCTTTTGCATTATGTCACTCTATGGTTTGTAATTCAATTGTAGGAAAACAAAAAAAATCTTTTTGGTGGTTCAATTCCATCACTTCTCAAAAGATCCTGGAATTATCATGAGATGGTGTAGATAAAAACTTCTAAAAAAAATATTTACTTCTTTAGTTTATTAGTTCACTCATATATTTATTTTTCTGTATATTTTTAAAGTACTTGTAAAATGTATTGCACCAATTTATCAATGAATTATTTTTATCTCTAAATTTATTTCCTTCTTTCTTGTTGAGAGATTGAGATCCTACTATCTATATATTCTCTGACCAGTAATAATATATGTGTATGTATATGAATTCTCTTTTGGAATGATTTAACTCAATGATTTAGCTAAAATATTTACATGCTATTATTTATAGCTTTATCTGCTTCAAGTTAAACTGTTCCAAAAAAGAATTATTTCACGTTCTTTCAACAGTACATACAAACACACACGCAGAACTACGTATCTTGCTCACAAATATCCATTGCTAGAACTTCCCAAGTTAAAACATTTGTTAGAACCTCAAGTGATATAACCATCTTTAATGTAAAACTTACGCGATAGCCTTCCAAGTCTCTCATCTGAATTTGCAAGAGAGATAAATCTCTCAATATTTGAATATTGTCCTACAAATCAAAAAAAAAAATTTTATATAAATATTTTCTAACTCTCAATTCAAATATATTTAGTGCAATTCACTTCAAATTTTGGAAAAACAAGGTTAAAAAAAATAGCTATCACATATAATCAAACAACAATAAGATTTAATGTTTCTAAAGAGAAGAATAAAATAGAATTTAACAAAATAACTGACCTTGTCCCATTTCAATGCATTTCTGTAACATTTTATTGCTTCATCATACTTGCGGTCAGACCTCTGTAAGAGACCATACACATGCCAACCTAGGATTTTGTTAAGGAAATAATCTTGAAAGAAGGCAAATACTCAGATTAATGTAATATAATCATATGATCTAATGAATGAGGGATTTATTAATTCCACAATTACCTAAAATTCAAACAACACTTCTATTAGTAAGAGAACAAAAGGAATTCATTAAATTTTGTGACACACACACAGAAACCTTTCTTTCATCTAAAACTTAAAAGTAAAATCAAAATAACCATTAATATAACCAAATTTGGAAGCATCTATATCAAAAGAAAATTTTCTTGCATTGATAAGTCATAGGTTATTTCATAGAGAACTAAAATTGCTTTACAACATACTTTTTTTATATTTTTATTTTCTTAATTTTTAGTTCAATAATTTTATCTGACCAAGAGGGAAGGCGGTCTCTAGGATTCCTTACAGAGTCTCCAAGATTGGCTGGGAAAGAGAAGGAAAATAACCTTGTCACAGAAAGGATGTTAAGAGGCATCCAAGGTGATGATGAAATAAAGTTAAGTCTCCTTGTTTGTGACAGATTCATGTAGAATCACACAGATCTGAATGAGTATTTAATTGCATTTTTAATTCAAAGGGGAAAAATGCTTCAAAGTTACTCATGTTGATAAACTTTATATTCTACAATGAAGATACATTCTTACATTTTCAAAACTACTAACCTAAATTCTGTAGTGGAAATGTACACATCTTTAAATGATTAAATTAGGTCTCCAAACATGAGGCATGAAGTATATTTAACTCAGTATAATCAGCAATAGTGAGCCCATTCCAACCACTATAATGTAATCTGTGAAAACTTGATTTCTATCTTTAGTGTATTTAAATTATATTGGATGCATTTTTGGCCATTTTGAGAAATTTCCATGGCAATCAACTCTACAAGGCAAAAAAAGGAAATAGTTTCATAAATGAATATAATCCTTATATAGAAAAGTGAATACACATATGTTACAATATAAAAGCCAGTTTTGCATAGGAGTATAGTTTTTTAATTGAAAAGTCATATGCTTTTTCTAATACTCTCTATAAATTGATATAAAACAAGGATACTTTATAAAAAAACATAATAGATTAAGGTAAGGACAATATGCATGATTCTAAAAATGATCAACACAAAATGTTTAAATTTATATTGTTTTCCCTATAGAGATATATGATATTTTCCCAATAAAAATGAGTTCAAAATATTCCTTACATATATTTTTTAAATATAATTGTACTTCTTAAGTGCAAAACATATTCTTTAACCCTTTTGATAAAAACTGCCAAGACTGTCCTGATTCTCTAATAAAAACTTCCAGCTTTAAAATCGTCTAAATTAAAACCTTGCATCAAATTTTTATGTTAAGTTATGTTCCCAACTTTAGCTTAATAATGACAAAGTTATTTTACTAAATTCATCATTTTCACAATTAATTGAAACAAAAGCAATGTATTTTCAATCAAAATGTGGTAACAAAAGAGTTAAGCAACAAATAAAAGCTATTTTGCAAACTTCTCAAAATATCTTTATAATAAATACACACTGGAAACTGAATTTAAAATGCACAACAAAAGATCTGTTTAATTAAACCAAAGTTGTTTCCATTTCTTTAAGTTTAATAGTCAGTGTGAACTTCAGTAAGAAAAATGCAGTTTCTTTAAAAGGATACACACATGACTTTTAAGATCATTCAACAATCCTCGACGAACATGTTCATATGCTTCCTCTTTTCTTCCTAAACAGTTTAAGGTCAGACCTTTCATCGCCAAAGTCTCTGAAAAATGCAAACATAAAAACGATTTTATTTTTCAAATCAATACTGGTGGACTGGAAAATAATGGTCAACTTTAAATGTCAGTGTGTTACTTGTACACAACAATATAAATTACTTATCTTTCTTAACTGTACATCCCATCTGAAAGATCAAGCATTGAATTATTCATTAACATTGTCCTTTCACTGAAGTTAACTTTGCATGTTTAAAGAGCTAGGAAAAGGAAAACAAAATTACTGTTATTCCCCATCTCTTGCTTAACCCTTTCAACACTAACACACCCAAGACTGCCCCAGATTCTATGATACAAACTTCCTGTTCTAAAGTGATCTAGATTAAAACTTTCCATCAAAACTTTGTGTTAATTTGGCTTCCAAGCACCAACTTAACCCTTTTGATACCAACCTGTCTGGATTGGTAAGATTATTGTAATTCATTATGTTTTTGTTTTATTCGCTTAGAGATCAGTTGGGTTTCTGCTGATGATACAGTACTTTGGATTCTAGCTTCAATTTCAGCCCCTCAAAAATAGTATCCATGCAATAGTTGACCCATAAATTTGACCTTAAAAAATGGTCTAAAAAAGGTCAACTTTTACATGAGTATATACGGTACATATATATATATATACACACATATATATATATATATATATATATATATATATATATATATATATATATATATATGCACACATATACATGTGCATGTGTGCGTACAATGCATATTTGATTGCCTGTTGAATAGTATGACTTGTAATTCGCATACAACATGAAGTGGTGATCTAATTAATCCTTTAGAAATACAGAAACCATTTTCAATTTCATAAAAAAGGAAGACACACTGGTACACGCATGTGATGCATTTAGAGTATGTAGGTTGTATAAATGTGAGTTATAGATAAATGAAATCTATAAAGAAAGGGTACAGAGAAAGACATAAGATAAAGTAACATATTCCAAGACTGAACCTCATGATGGGGATGACAACTATTGCTAAAGAAGACTCATTCACTCATGGTAGAACAGCTGTTAAAATGGAGGTGGTGATGATAAAGGTTCAGTTGTGTCTTTTGCCTATATTAAATTCCTGTTAAGTCCCCATTCTTTGTCTCTTATCTATTATTCATCTTCTCTCCTATTCATTGTATCACATACGAAAGATAGATATTTTGGGGTATGTCTGTCTACATTAAATCTCCTCTACCATAATCCATTATCATTCTGCCTCTCTTCCATCACAACATCTGTGTGAAGAAGGATGGCATTGAAACAATCCGTATTCAATATGCCACTACCATTATCCTTCTCTACTAGTGAAGATTGTTTCTTAACTTGCAAGTCTAAGGGCTTAAAGTAGCTCTAACATACATACTTTATATACACCCACATACATTTCCATAGAATGATTACATGAGTGATATATCGATGGACAAATAGATAAAATGAATGTATGTATAATATATGTGTACAGTTATATAAATGGTTATAGTCTACAAAATATACAATTTAAGTTTTCTGACATTTCTAACACAAATGAAATTTTCTTTTAAAATCTTTATTTAAAAAGAAAAGTGTAGTAATAAAGATTAGGAAAATTACTTACCCCCATGTTCGGAAAATTTGGGGTTTGATAGAATCTGCTTTGCAAATTTCAATCCATTTTTATACTGCTTTTGTTCATAACATTTCTGGAAAAAATACATATTCAAGTATTATATTAGGATAACAGCATTTGATATTTTGTATAGTGAATTACTGACAAACTGTTAACAATAGTTGACCCATTAGCATTTAAACTGGATCAAATATTCTCCCAATTTTATGTTCAAACCAGCCACATTTGGCCTCTCACACTTACCCGACAATGTCACTCTAAAAATAAAGTCACATCGAAATCTCATGATTGATTCAAAACAACATAAAGGTCTAAGCATTACATTTGACAGAGTATCTGAATGTTCAAGGGTTAAATATATTTTCAACAGCATTACAATTATTTTACTTATCCTGGCAAAGATTTGTCAATCTGAAAATTTACATCAAGCAGTTCATAGGTGAATACCCTCTTAATTTAATTTCAAGAAATCAAGTACTTGTATTATTCGATTCAGAGAAAGATAAATAAAGTAAATTATCTTGAATGCATGGCCTGTTTTGCAATATACTGAGTACAATGCTTCTGGGACTCAGTGAGGATGCATGCTTAAACAAGCCTGACGCCACATCACTATCTTTATAGGCAAGAATTTTTGAATATAAAGACTTTGCAGAGTCAAAAGCCTCATCTCTAAACATATTTTCCTAATATATTCTTTTATTGGTTTCATCCATTAGATTGCAACCATGGTGGGGAAATGCCTTCCAGCAATCCATTAATATCTTACCCAGTAGTATTTCAGTCTGGTACTTCATTTAGTGAAATAACTGCTAAGTTACAGGACATGTCATAACACCAGTGCTTTTTTTTTTTTTTACACCACAGTAAACATAAACATAGTTCCTGTCTGCCAAATTTCATACATAGCATATGGGTTTAAAGCAGAAGACACTTGCCAAAGAGGCCAACCAGTTAGACTGAATCCAAAACCATGTGGTTGTAAATGAAACTTTTTCAGTGTACAGCTATGCCTATTAAATGTAACCTCATCATCTTTTTAATATCTACTTTTCCAGGCAACAAATTGTCATTTTCAGAAAATTTTCTGTCTACATGCTTATCCTGTCACAGCCAGCTCACTAATCCGTATCTTTACTTCATTGGACACTAAAAACCCTGCTTGCGAAGACCTGTTGAGGCAAGTGAATTTGGAATTTGAAATTTGAAATCTGAAATTGAAATCGAACCGAATCCGACGACTGGCACCCATGCCAACCTCTCCTTCATTGGACACTAAACTCTGCTTGTGAAGACCTGTTGGGGCAAGTGAAATCGTAATTGAACCATACTCGATCACTGGTCACAGTGGAGTACTAACAGCACTATTGAGCGTGTTCGTTGCCAGAGCAGCTGTCTGGCTTCCGTGCTAGTGCCCCGTAAATAGCACCATTAGAGCATAATTGTTACCAGCGTTGCCTTCTTGCACTTGTGCTGGTGGCATGTTAGAAAATCATTCAAACAAGGTCGTTGCCAGTGCCGCTGGACTGGCTCCCGTGCAGGTGGCATGTAAAAAACACCATTTTGAGCGTGGCCGTTGCCAGTACCGTGTGACTGGCTCTCGTGCCGGTGGCACGTAAAAGCACCCACTACACTCTCGGAGTGGTTGGCGTTAGGAAGGGCATCCAGCTGTAGAAACTCTGCCAGATCAGATTGGAGTCTGGTGCAGGCTTCTGGCTTGCTAGTCCTCAGTCAAATCGTCCAACCCATGCTAGCATGGAAAGTGGACGTTAAACAATGATGATGATGATATACATACACACTATACATATATATGTACATACATACACACACACATATATATATATATATATACATACATACACACTATACATATATACATACATACACTATATATATATATATATATATATACACACATACATACACACTATACATATATACATACATACACACTATACATATATACATACATACACTATATATATATATACACACATACATACACACTATACACATATATATATATATATATACATACAGATATACATACATATACACTATACATATATATACACACACATACATACACACTATACACATATATATACACACACATACTTACTATATATATAATATACACACACACACACCCTCACCCATGCCAGCATGGAAGGTGGGTGCACATTTTTTATGTTTTTTTTTCTTGTGACACAATCACTAGAGCGTCGTGTCCTCAATCCATTCATTTGATGTCCATTTTTCCCGAGCTAGCATGGGTTTGGACCAAGATTTATTATTCGAGGCAGGATTTTATAAATAGAAGCTCTTCCTGTAACCAATTTGTTTTTCAAGTATGGGATTCTGTATACCTCAAGTGACCACGGAATGCCAACAGCAGCAAGAATGGAATATATAAACAATGACAAACATTCATGTGTACATACATACATACAAATATGATGGGGTTCCTGCAGTTTCCATCTACCAAATTCACTCACATGGCAGGTTTATAGTAAAAGACACTAACATCTAAGGTGCTGAACCTTATTTGTGTCTATAACAATATATACATGTCTCTTTTATGTGTTGTGACTTAGTGGTTCAATAAATAGAGATTGATAAAATAAGTGCCAAATTGAAATAAGTTCTGAATTAAAAGCCTTGGTTTGCAACCCAATGCCTGAAACCAGTAAAAGAATAAAACAATGTTGTCAGGGACATGATTTCAAAACATTTTAGCTGGGGTTTTAACTCAAAACAATCTTCAGAGAATATTTGCACAAACACAATTACATCATATATCATGTATTGAAAGTAAGACAGCTTTGAAAGCTGAACTGCTTAGGAAAATGTTTCCAAACAAAATGACACCTTTCAGGATTTCGAAGATAAACTGCACATGAACACAAAATCTGATCAGCTGAGAAAATAAGCAAATGAATAGATTGACAATTTATATGGCACCTCCAGAAATATTAAAAAGCAATCACATGTTATCCTTTTCATTACCAACCAGGCTGAAACTGGCTCTGGCTACAAATGTCTTGTTTTCTTAAGTTTTGAATTAAAATCTTCCACCAAAACTTAGTCGCAATTTATGTTCCTAACACTAACTTAATGATAACCATGTTATTTTACTAAATTCTTTGTTATATTTAAAGTAACTGAAAGAAACACAGAGCATCTCAAAATAAATACAGTAACGAAAGGGTTAACAAACTAACAAAATATAATCAAAAAGGCTGTAGGAGACTGAAATGTATGAAACTTTGAGAGAGATAAAGTAGTAATAAGAAAACTGAAGCTGGAAGCAAACAAAATAAGAAATAATTCAAATCACAAAAGACTGAAGCAAGATTTATCCAACTTTGAAAATATAAGGATATATTTCAATCTTCTATTATATCAAAGTGCTAAGGACAGATTTCTCTGATGTAAACAATTTGTCACACTAACCAAGGATGGTGAGAGTGTAATAGAAAGAGAGAAATAAAAAAGATTCAGATGAATGCAGTATGGCACATAGAAACACTATTGGGTCACAGACATAGATGACATCTACTTAAACTGGGTAGCATCCAGTCAGCTAGTTAATATAACAGTATTTGATGTCAATAACCAGATTTATCAACTGATGAACAACAAAAATAAAGAAGTGTATGAGTATATATAAACCAAGGGAATGAAAACATCTCACTCATGAGTTTCATGGTCAGACGCCCCTCCTAATGCCAACCATTTTACAAAGTGTACTGGGTTCCTTTTTTTCTTTTTCAAGGCACCATCACTAAGGAGGTGTCATGTCCTCAATATATTCATTTAAGAGAGACAGTACAAGGAAGAAATTGAACAAGAGCAAAGACAATATGATTTGAAATTATAAAAGTTCCCATAATAAACATTACACAAATGAATTAATCCCCAAAATTAACATTACACTCTACAGGTTTTACAAATTAGGTTCTTTTGTGAACCTTTTAGTGAAGGGTCATTTCAGAAAAAAGTGGCCTCTGAAATAGAAACTAAATATGTTTTCATTTTATTCCATAGTTAATGTCTCTACTTAACTCCCCTGACATTTTAAAAATAATTTATTTACAACTGACTTGATGGGGAGAACGGGATGTACCATGGCCTTCACAAACCATCCAAAGTAATGAGATTGCTGCAAAATAATCTTCTGGAAAGTTGAAAGCTGATGATTGCAGCAAAAATATGTACTACGAAGGAATTCCAGAGGGCTTATGTTGTAGAGAGAAAGGATGGAGCATAGCAGTCAGTGAGGTACCTTGAGAGTTTAGACATGAGTTTAGAGTGGCAAAAGAAAGAGAGCTGAATGATTCAGAGAGTGCCTGAGTGAAGGTGGCACAAAACCAGAAAGTTGCAAGGACCAGAGACCACTGTAGTAGTAAAAGAGAAAGCGAAAAGAGGAAACAGTACATCTGTGGACTGTACTATCAGCCTCACTTCACTGAAATATTGTTGTTGTTGAGGGCTGAGGTATTTTCTGGTTTCAAAGAATAAGACCTGTCTTTGTAATGCAGTTTCAGTCATGTTGAGGATGCGTGCTGACCAGGAGATATCCAAAGTAATGATGAGACCCAGCATCTATAACAACCTTCAAGGCTCTAGTTACATGCTGTTTAATGTTTGGAGAGGAGGCACAATAAGGGTTTGTTTTTTTCTTGATATGCACAGTGATTGTACCTTTGTGCTACTGAAGGAAACAAAATTGGCACAACCCCCATTGGTTGATGTTTATAAGGTCTCTGTTCATGGAGTACATACACAATGCTGCAAAATATAGTGACACACGGATGATGTTTGGGTAAAGGAGGAATGAAGGGTGGTATCATCCACAAAAAAGTGAGTTTGTTAGAGATAACAGCAAGCAGTCATTGATCTATAGGAGGAAGAATATTAGAAACAAAATCAAACTCCAGGGAACAGAAATCTACCAATCCAAAAGAGAAACAATTAGAGCATGTATACCAAGAGATTTACATGCTAAGCCAAGTCAGAAGCTTTGCTGATATAGAAAGCAACAACAGTTTTCACCAAATTTCACAAGGCCCATTGACAAGAGATATAAGAAAGTATGTCTCCAGTAGTTCTGGCATCATGAAATCTGTACTGGGTCACTAAAGCTAGAGGTAAAGGAGAATGACTGTGAATGACTGATGCCATACTGTTGAGAATACTGGAAATGAGAGTGGTAGGATAATGCTTGGCAGGAGTTGCCATTCTAGGGAATGGAACACAGTGTAGCTTGCATCCAAAGGTATTCTACAATCAATGGTATCAGACAATGTTAATGGCATTCTTCAGATACTTTATTTGAAATATTCACAAACTGAATAAAAGGAAGAACCAACTCTATAAAGTCCAGAGCTCAAGTGGAAATTTTTCAGAGAACTCATTAAATAAACAATCAAGAATAAACGTATGCCATCATAAAGATTTGAACCCCAGTTTATTACAAAATTATAGAGAAATATATTGTGCACATCACACTTGTCTAATACAATCACATTAATACACTCATGAAAAACATTAACTCACCTCAAACAATGTTCATTAATTCTCAGATCTTATAACAAGACAATAAACATTTAAACAAAAAAAAAAAGTAATATTTTTCTGTTAAGAGGGTCATTCTTTAACGTTGCTACTGCTATAAACAGTACAGGTTATCTATTAGGTGAAATAAATGTAATTTGTCTTGAAAATAGTTAAGTGGAAATAAGTTTGAAACTAGATATAAGACAAATATGTCTGAAGTAATGGCTTTTATTAAAATAGAAACAGGAATAATATTCTACGGATATTTCTCTTGCATCTACGAAAGGTTATTGTTTAACCACAGGCCAGCTAAATCTGACTTGTTCCAGCTGTGACCATGCTGGCATTTTTTCAAGACTAGCAGAATGTTTAGGACAACATTATATAATGAGTCTTCCACTCTTTAAAGGTATGATTTGAATGAGTTTTGGCTGCTATCTTTAGCAGGTCAATCAACCACATAAGATTCACTCACTCATACATCTGTGAGAAGTATTTCTGCAATGTAGAAGAATTTTCCTAAATACAGTAGCATTATCAGACAACCAGCCAACACAGGAAAGTATTTTTTCAATGCAGTTACATTACTGTTGAATGTTCCATCACATTCCAATGCCTGTTTCTATTTCCTTTCCCTATTTACTATTGTCTAGCCACTGTAGGCCCTCTGCCTCCACTGTCTGTCCACAAACAGGTAATCTTATACATAGAATCCCTTTAGTGCTAAATAATAGTTTTCTAAAATACCTTCTAGCCACATTATACTCCAGCTTCAGCATTAATTAGGCAGCCTCAGTAACAACACATTTCGTATTTCCAGTAATACATAAAGCCTTAGTAAATGACTGCATTTGCTCCACTTCTCATATACTCTTTTCCTATACTGAAAATACTCATATCTGTTTATTGGCAGCTCCTACCACTGACTATACTTTTCAGGCCTACTGATTTATGTTAACTCTTTTTAGATTTACTTACAAGTTTTTTAATAGATGTAGTAAAGAATCAGAACACTAGAATCTGTTGACACTAGGCTCTAAATTCCATTTAAATGCTTCAGTGACAAAGACAAAGAATTTAGAATGAAACATAACACCCTCTCTGAATATAGTACTTAAATCCTGATCTTAATTTCAATTCACAGCTCTAGCCGTGCCCTGTAAAATATACTACCCATTGCCATCCATCACTCCCTCTCTCCACTTTTCTCTCACTGTCTTATTCCCACCTCTCCTTCCTTGTATGACTCCCTCTGGATTCTCATTACCCTCACCTATTTTCTCTTTCATGTTTCTTTTCCCTCACACCTTTCGTCTGTATTAACACTTAGGACATGGGATAGACTTGGACTCACCTACAGAACCCACCTCATTACCTTTACAACTGTCCTTCCTTTTTTACCCCAACCACTGACACTAATTCCTTCTATTTCCATATTCCCTATCCTAAGTGTCTACCTCAAGTTACTTTCTTCATTACCACCCTCCTGCAACTGTGTTCTTTTCATTACCTTGCCTAAGATCGTCACACACACTCCCCTCTCTCCTGTTCTCCTTCAGTTTTGCAAAATGTAAGGTGACCCCGCTACAGCTGGTGCCACAAAAAGAAAAAGCACCAAGTACACTCTGTAGATCAAACTGCACATACATATATTCAAGGTTCTGGCATACTTGATTATTCTTTGCAGCCTTGAAACATGGTCTCAAGTTGCTCTTCGTTATTTGGAGGGTTTCACAACTGGGGTTTAAGAATATTGCATGTTTACTCCATTGACTGAGGACGGAATACTAAATATGTTACTTTTTTTATCATCTTTGCTGGTTTAGTCCAACAGTTGTCAGATGTATTCCTCTCATGCTATCCTTAATTTGTTTCCATTGAAAACATATCAATGAATCATGCAAGTAAGCTCTATAGTGACAGTTTCGATAGAGTGGAGCTATTCCTGATGCAAGTTAACCAAGGGAGCAACATAAAATCCAAAGCATTTGCCAAAATGAAATTACACATTCACCATTGTCAGACTAGCTATATTGCTTAACAAACTACTCAATTAACACCTAATTCTCTTTCACATATGAATATAAATATGTTTAATTATTATTACTATTTTCTACCTCTAAAGCTTTACCTTTTTGCCCTGTTCACTGTCAGTTAACATATTTTCGACAATCTTGTAATTAAAATCCATTAATACATTAATTAAAATCCATTAGTACTACCACAGGTACATTGATCTCAAGTTTGTAAATACTACAATTATCATTTTCATGAAAGAAAAATTCAATAGTCAACTAGATTTTAAATGTTTTTATTGTAGTTTTATTTTTAATTTACTATTTTACATTCAGTTTTTCATGGTAGCATGGATTGGATGCTGCTAAATACTTTTATATTGTTAAAGAAATTTTTACAATGAATGCCCTTCAACTTCTAACCAAGCAGACTTGGTCTGAAGCAAAAGGGAATGTTTAATTGAGCCATCCCAAAGTTCAAAACATTTTGGTGTTAATGGATTTCCTTAAACAATGGAACAATCATTAAATCTAATTTGCTGACCATTAAGCCATTAGCAGTATAAATTACATAATGTTATGTAACAGGTCGTGAGTTCGAAAACCGGTGGCGTGTTGTCCTTGAACAAGGCACTTTATTTCACGTTGCTCCAGTCCACTCAGCTGCTAAAAATGAGTAGTACCTGTAATTCAATGGGGCCAGCCTTGTCACATTTTGTGTTGGGCTGAATCTCATCGAGAACTATGTTATGCGTGTCTATGGAGTGCTCAGCCGCTTGCACGTTAATTTCACGAGCAGGCTGTTCCTGTGATCGGATCAACTGGAACCCTCGTCGTCGTAAACCGACGGAGTAACAGCAGGGATATTCTTCTCGTCAAAACGTTGACGTTATGCAGTAGCATATAAACATCAATCTCAGAATAAAAGAGAGCGCTATATATTAACTGTTATAATGCACACTGCAGAAACTGACATGTTTCGGATCTTTAACCAATCATCTGCACACAAAATAAATACAAAAAAAAAATGAATACTTTATAACTTTTGAAATAAACCTAATATAATAGATATCGAATCTTACCGGTTGTACCAGGGTCGAAAAAAAATATCAAAATAGTTTTTAAAAAAATTCTTTTTTATCTAATTCAATGTTTGTAATGTAAAGAAACAGAATGCTACAAGGCGATGCAATCAGATATATATTAAAAGTCATAAAATTTCCCAATAGTTTAGGAAATTTGATTGTCCAATATTACTTGTTTTTCCTCTTTATACTAAAAAAAAAAAAAGAGTTAGTAGCAAAACTGACGATCATTAAGCAAGAGTATGTGGATCACAAAAGCAAGTCTTCTAAAAATACAGGATGTGTCTTACTCAACGAAAAGTAATTTTCACAAAACGTGTAAATTCTAAATATCTACATAACATTAAATGCGTATAGACTGTAGTTTAGCGCATTAAATTCGCAGATACCATTGAAACAGCCTCTACATGCATCAGAAACGTATTTACAGATCCTTAATTAGTAGTGAGGGAAAAACTAGGTAAATCTTTCGTGAGACTTGGACCCCATGTGCAAACACATGGGACCCCCATGTGTGCACATACAAAATATTGAAAACACTTGAATAAGTGCTAAGAAAATTTTTAAGGAGAAAACATGGAACTGTTGATGTCTTATTCGCGTTGTACATCCAAAAAAAGACGAAATTTGTTGCTAATGAGTTCAGCAAACTAACACTTAATAGTGGAAAGGGATCAACGGAGATCTCAGCAGAAAACCAAATTTGGTTCAATACAAGATTGTGTAACTCTCTAAAAATGCTGCAAGTGATGATATTTCATCATGCATTCTTCTATCCCAATAATAGAATTTACACGCTACGATAATTAGAATGACAAACCAAAAAAACAATTGTATGAGTTAAGCGAAAAAAATTGTCGAATATTTATTGCAAAGACGCAAGTGAAATTGCTCTTCAAAAAATATTTCAAGCACACGGTGACATGTTAGACAACCGGTAAAGCATGATTAAAATATGACTTAATGAACGATATTGAAAGAGAAACACAATTGATCAATACAAAATAAAAGTAGGAAAAATATTTTCTAAAAAAGGAGTTTTCAGACATCTCCAGGTCGTTATTATCGACAGGAGCAACAGGCAAAAGACATGAAATGAAATTCCAATTCGGCGCTGGATAACATTCAATCGAGTCTTAGAATATTTCTATAAATTTGAAATTTTAACTTTTATTGGTGGGGAATCGGGAGATTTTTCGGGATTCTCATTACATGGAAATCAAACGTTCAGTACACTACAGAATTTGCAACACAGTAACTATTACACATCTTCCCCTCCTATTACTGGCACTAATGACACACTTGTCCTTTCATAGATCGATTTTCAAATTTAAGATACGTTAACGAAAAACAAAAGACAATTAACAATCACTATAATTTTAAATATCCTTATGAATTCAAACTAGTTTGACAAAATAAAGAGAATAGTTATAGAAACTTCATGCCAACTCTGAATCATGACAGCAGCATAACTTTACACAGGGGTAAGGAGGTTCACAACGGTAATGATTGTTATTTCTTTTAAGAAAACGACAACTTACCAAAATCCTTTTGAAAAGTGCATATTCTTTAGGTGGGAGAGGGTTATTTGTTGGCATAATGGTGATCCCCTGCTTGATTAAGCACGGGAGTTGTTGAAAGGTATTTTACTTTACAGCCCCTACACCTCGTGGTGAAATTTTCAATATGGCGTGAGTACCGATTCCTAACTTCTCGTTCACACGAGGATTTCTACAAGTTTTTTTTTTAAGAAAGAGTAAATTATTGTTTTAGATAACAGCTTCAAATTATTTAAAATTAACAAATAATATATTAATCTATTTTTCCAGTATTAAAATAAAAGTTTTGTTCGACGATCACCGCGAGTACGTAAACAAGCATGGAGGAAAGGTAAATCATCTGGCTTTGTATTTTTTAACCAGACTACTGCAACGTACCCCAAAATAATCGAAAAAAAACTAAATTTCTTCGAATTCAGTTTGTTTTTGTTTGTACTGTTGTTTAAATTTGTATTTCTTTGTTACATATGATATTCACAGAATGAACACAGAATTACCTACTGGTCACGAGCTAGAAGGCAGCTCGTCAGCTGGCCGTTATAATGAAACAACAAAAACGATATTAACTAACACAGAAAATCAAACTGGTGATGTTAAGACAACGACAACAGTGACTACGTCTAGTCCTTCTACTGCTCCGTCTTCCAAAATAATCGAAAAACAAGCACAAAAGCGGATCTTCAAGATTATTGTGATTGGCGATTCTAATGTTGGCAAAACATGCCTCACATATAGATTCTGTAGTGGTAAATTCCCAGACAAGACAGAAGCTACAATTGGTGTTGATTTTCGTGAAAAGATGATTTTAGTGGAAGGAGAACAAATCAAGGTAAGCTTTTTTTTTTATTTTTGACGATTTAAATTTTTTTTTCAAACTGTTTGCACACAAATGATGTACTCACATATATAATCATGTGCGCGCGCACACATACATACAATATATATATGTATACATTATATATATATATATATATATATATACACGTATACATATATATGTGTGTGTATATGTATACACACACACATACATATATATATAAACAAATAGCGTTACCCAAAGTACTACCGAGAACCCAAGAATTCTTTCCTAGAATTCTAACATTACATTCATAATGTTAGAATTCTTTTACGTTGCAAATAAATTTATTTCTTTTAAAATTTTCTAATCGGCTGCAATTTCTCTAAATTTAAGTATCCGAATTAAAGGTTATATGGAAGCAACGGCAGATAACGAAAATGATGTATATTTCTCCTGATTACCATTCTATATTAATCGAACCATGCACTTGGTTTAAAGTTGACAAGCGACAGTGTGGTGGGATGTAATCTATGAAATAAACAATGACAAGTTTTTCCTCCAAATAAGGTAGGAAGGGAGATTTGTAAACAAAAGCTGTGATAGAAAGGAGAAATTGATTTCGGTTTGTTCTATGATAACTGTGTATATTGGCAGCTTTATTTTCCATAAACGATATGAAATTAATGGGGTGTCACATTAGAAAAGAAATCAGTTGAATGTTCGAGTTCTCTACATGTTATTCATACATACAAGCATACGTGGGCACCCAAGTGTTGCAGTGGGGCCAGAGTCAGGCTGACATCAAAAACAAAAAAGAGTTCATATAGAGCAGATGCACACACGTAGCGATACACACACATACGCATATATAGATAACGTACGTGTACATGCATACAAACATTATATATGCGTATTTAATTCTGCCAAGGCCGACTTTGCCTTTTATCCTTTTGGGGTCGATGTAATTATCTGGCCCCCTCCCCCAAAATTTCAGGCCTTGTGTCTATAGCAACGTATTTTATATAAACAAGAGTTGCTAATTTGACTGTGTGGTTAAGAAGCTTGATTCCCAATCATGTAATCTTGGGTTCAGTCCCACTGAGCAACACTTTGGCCAAGTAAAAACATTGTTAGTAGATTTTGGTAGATGGAAACAAAACAAGCTGTCGTGTGCGTGTGTGCGCGTTGGTATTTACCCTTTTCTTTACATCATGTGATAAATGTTTTATGAGAAATTTAGTGGTTGATGTCATACACACTTATACTAGCGATGTTGTTCGCTTCCGGTCTTCCTTGGAAAACATGTTTTCCCATAGGGTAAAAATTATCTTGCTTGGAAACAGATGAGTGTTGCTGATAGGGAAGGCATCCAGCCATAGCAAATTTACCTCAACAAATTCTGTTTTAACCAATACTTGGAAAAGGGAACGTTGACTGATGATGATGAACAATACATACATGTAGGTCTGTATTTTATTTATTTATTTATTTATTTATTTATTTATGTGTTTCAGCCAAGTGGCTGCGGTCATGCTGGTGCACCACCGTGAGGATGTATATTTTATTTTCTTACTTGTTTCAGTCATTGGATTATGACCATGCTAGAACACTGCATTGAAGGGTCTAGTCGAACAAATTGATTCCAGTACTCTTTTAAGCCTGGTACTTATTCTATCAGTTTCTTTTGCTGAGCCACGAAATTACGGGAACAAACACAAAGAGACACACACATGCATATGTGACAGACTTCTGTTATAGCCTCGATCACCCCAAGGCTGTAAATAGAACACACTTTCCCAAGATGCCACACTGGGACTGAACTTGTTCACTTTTCTAAGCATGGGTTAAAACAATTTGTTGAAGCAAATTTTCTATAGCTGGATGCCCTTTTTGTCAGTAACACTCACCTGTTTCTATGCAAGGTAATATTTTCCCTATGGGAAAACATGTTTTGCAAGGAAGACTGGAAACAAACAACATTGCTTATATAACAGTGAATGACATCAATTGCTAAATTTCTCTTTACACATTTATTACATTATATTGAGACAAGGGTAAATATGATGTGCACACATACACTTGAGAAATTTTTTTAAAAACCTGATAGATAGACATGAAAATATATACTGTGTGTATAGATTCTGCAGAGTAATTGGTATTAGAAAGGGAATCAGGTCTTAGAAACCATGCCAAAAATAGAAAGTGCAAGATGAGATATGGTCTGTAACTTGTCTTTGAGAGTAATAACTCTAAATAGAAACTGACCAAAATAGTGACAACTCATTCTGCTCATGCCAGGATGGAAAGCAGTTGTTAAAAGATAATGATAGCTATACAGATAAATATTGTTGTCATTATCATTTTACATCTATGCTGGTATGGGTTAGGTTAGAAGACTATGACTCACATGTATTTTCTATTCTTAGCATGGTCAGAGAAAACTCAAATGATGTGAAGTAAAAGAGTTGGGTGATAGTAAAAGCAAATGATGGATGTCACGAATGAATGGCCTGGGGAAAAGGGAATAATGGCTGGCAAGTACAGAAATCTTTCATAACAGCATTTTAAGGTCACTTCTTTTCAGCATTGGTATGGTCATATTCATTGTTATCATCCCAAAAAGACTTCTCCCTAACAGCATCTTGATTTTCTCTAGCATACTGTCTTGTGATCCAGAACACTTCATGCTTTTGATCATATCGCAGAACATGTGCAAACCTCTTATTTCCTTTTTCTCTCTTAGTTAAGTTTACCTGATGCCTAGCTTCACTTTTAGATACTCTAAATTGTAACCTTACTTTCATTCTTTCAAAGCCTCTCACTTAGTTTTTATGGATCTATGTACAGTACTGTTCCACTACAACAGCCTTCCATTTGGTTGAGACCTTGTAACAGCCACAAATCTGGTCTGTTGTCCTCAGCAAGTTATCTTGTACAAACTCCTATTTTCCTTCTGTATGTTATAAGTCTCTATTTTCTCTCTTCTGTCATAAGTATCAACTACGACTTCTTTGGGATATTTACCCTTTGGCCAGCAGAAGGTAAAGATCCCTTCTTTGAATCTGCAACTAACCAAACATTCTCTCACCTTCATGTCTTTCTTCTTTAAATTATTTTTTGTCTCTGAATCCATCTAGTTCTCATTGCTAAGTCATTAATCACTTGTCTAATACTGAGTGGCATATTCTTCGCTAGGAAAAAACTTAGTATTTACAATTATCTTCTTATCTCATTTCCTGGTGTAAATAGTCTATCTGGCTTGTTTGTTTACATAAATGGTAACTGACTAGTTTCACAGAACTCTAGGATCCTTGATTCCCCACCCCCACTGCCATTCTTCATAACATACACATACTTTCCATGTGTATATATATCTGTGTGTGTATATATGTGTATATATATATATATATATATATATATATATATATATATAAATAAATAAATAGTTTTAGAGAAAAGAACCAAAGTTCATGAACTTGTGAAACTTAATTTAATTTTAATTTTTAATAAATTGAATTTAATTGAGTTTTTACCTGTAAATTTGGATTTTTATCCCTAATATTATTATTATTATGTGTATATGTATATATATATATATATATATATATATATATATATATATATATATATATATATATTGAAGGTTTGGAGGTGATGTACAGAAATTATATAGAAAAAAAATTAAGGTACTCAGAAACCTGGATGTTTGTACATTTACAGATTTTTATTAATGTCACATATTAAATGAAGCGCTTTTCACCTAGTCGTGTAGGTTTTTCAAATATATGTATGTGTATGTATACATATACGTATATGTGGGTATATATATTTATGTGTATGTATATATATATATATATATATATATATATATATATATATGTGTGTGTGTGTGTATATGTACATATATATAAATTTATGTGTGTGTGTGTGTATATATATATATCATTGTTTTTTGCTCTAAATGAGTAGGTAGACAACCAACAACTGATGAAGGGTCCTTTCTGTGTTTACACGTCCTGTTTTCCATTTTTTTTCTCGTTGTTTACATATTTCATTTTATTTGCACCATCGGTGACATCCTATATCCATATATGCATGGATATATATATATATATATATATATATATATATATATATATATATATATATATTATATATATATATATAGATAGATAGATAGATAGATAGATAGATAGATAGATAGATAGATATATATATATATATATATATATATTTATTACTTATAGGAGTTGACAACTTCTGTTACCTTAATAACTTAATCAGTGGTGAAAACAGACAAAATAAGAAAGGTTGGAAAATTGGTAGGGGTGGAAAGCAGTTTACTGATAACAAAGGAACTCTCTTTCCCATCCTCTCCTAGTAGCAGGCAAGTTGTGTGATATTTTATGCTAAGTTAGATATTGCATGGTAGCAAAACTTAAGCATTAAATGCATCATTAGTGCCATTGACTGCAATACTCTGATAGATTTGCTTTAAAATTGAGTTGGATAAATGAAGTAGTCATGCAGGAGAGACAGGTATACTGCATAATGCTTCAGATTTGTTCTCTGTACCTCTGTACATCATTACTCTTATTTTTTCCCCAGATGGTCCACAGTTATGTGTTTCTCTCCAAGCCCTTGTGTGGTTTTGTTATATTGCAACCAAAATAATGTTCCCTCAGTTTGCAACCTATAATTACACCTGTAATTTCAGGCTGCTTTTTCTTCGGGCCCTTATGATTCTAAAAGTTTGACCAGATGTACAGGAAATATCTAAATGTAGTTTATAATGTGGCATAGTTATAGAACAGAGACTTGCTTATTTATCTATGTTTTTGCCAGTGAATGAAGAGCCTGATCTCTGATATTGTCATGTTATTGTTAGAGAATGAGATTCCTTTTGCTGGCTGAGCAGTGTGACTGTACTTATCACTGGCAATTTTAGTAGCTGCAGGAGGTCAGGTAGTGCGAGCTTCATTAGTATTTGTGGTGGTGTCTAAATTCAGTTTATTATAATTGTAGACTACTGCTGCTAAATGTTACATTTTATGTTTGGTATTTTCTGGCAATGGTACTGGTAGTATCTAACTGCCTTTTGCTTTTATAGCTGCAGTTGACCACTTGTAATTGGGTCAAATTAGTCACCCGTACTAAACTTCTGGTGATTTTACATTATTATTTCAAGTTTATTCACATTTTTAGTGATTATATGATCATTTCTAAAATTCTTTTTTAGTTCTTCCTTTGTAAGAGTAACGTAAATTCAATAGCAATTTCACTGGCAAAAACATAAATAAATAAGCAAGTCTCTGTTCTATAACTATGCCACATTATAAACTACATTTAGATATTTCCTGTAATCTAATGTAAATTACATTGTTCAAGAAATGCAGTGGGATCACAGTCAAACTGGAGTTTATATGTAACAGATGCACTTGAGTAGTTAGCAATAAAGAATACTCATGAAATAAATCCTTTCAAATAATCGGAAAGTCTCCTGCAAGTAGTTGACAGTTTCTGTTGTCTAGGTGGCCAACTCAGCAATGGAAAGGGTGGTAGGAAAAGTTGCTGCTGGCAGCAAGGGGTCTCTCTCTCTCTCTCTCTCTCTCTCTCTCTCTCTCTCTCTCTCTCTCTCTCTCTCTCCCCCTCTCTCTCTCCCCCCCTCTCTCTCTCCCTCTCTCTCCCTCTTTCTCTCCCCCCCTCTCTCCCCTCTCTCTCTCTCTCTCTTGTGGTAGGGGAGATACATGGGTACCCCTATTAAAAGAGAAAGAAGATGGCAGTGAAGGCGTGTCAAGACGTACCTTCGAGTCACAGAAAGGTTGTTCAGTTTTCTTCATACTTTTATATTTAGTTTCTTTAAGAGAATCTGAAAATCATGAACTGTATCCTTTGAAATTATTCACTTTTTATTTTGTTTTCGTTTTCTATTTTCAGTTACAACTGTGGGATACAGCAGGGCAAGAAAGATTTCGGAAGAGTATGGTCCAGCATTATTACAGGAATGTGCATGCTGTTGTCTTTGTATATGATGTTACAAAGATCAGCTCATTTGAGAACATGCCAAATTGGATTGAAGAATGTGATCGTCATAACTTAAATAAAGACATTCCAAGAATTCTGGTTGGGAACAAATGTGACATCATTGATAGAATTGCTGTCAATACCAATGCAGCCCAGAAATTTGCTGATTCTCACAACATGCCACTTTTTGAAACATCAGCTAAAGATGATGAGAAAGCGAATCACGTAGAAGCAATTTTTATGACACTGGCTCATAAACTGAAGAACTCTAAACCAATGATGCCCAGCTATATCCCACGATTCACTTCAGAAAGTTCACAGATCACTAACATTGGGTGTAGTCCTGATATTCAACAAGATGATGGCAAGAAAGACTATGGCTGTAGTTGTTAACTCTTTGAAAACCTTTTTAATAGATACCAGGTACATTTACAAAGCATTTAACTCATATAAACAACCATATATATGTATATAATTGTAAAAGGATTCTTCTAGGTAATAGATGGGGATTAATTGTTTTTTGATTGGTTGTTTGTTTTATTTTGCGGTGTGATCACCATTTCTTTGAAAATCTCATTTTATTTTCATAACTTGTTAATTTATATATATATATATATATGCTTACATATTTACATTTTTAATGCTTATCATTTTGTTATGCCCTTTTTGTTATGCTTTGTTTTAACTTGCATAGAAATGAAAAAAACATTTGCAATATTTAACTTCTCAGTGATTCCACCTTTCCATCCCTTTGCAGTTGATAAAAATTATGTTCCAGTGATAAAATGAGATCAATCATGTTGACTCTGGGTATAATAAATAAAATATCAATATTTATCTATATAGTTTTTTTAATTCTATAATTTATTTATTTCAAATAGATTCTTTTTTTTTTGTTGCTTTAATTGTTTTGTTTTTGTTGTTTGTTTGTCTTTTTTCTTTCTAAAATGTATTTTTTAGAAAACTAATAAAAATGAATAAAGTTATTTATTGAAAAGGAAAAAGATCTAATTTTATTTCTTAATAATTGTTAATTCTGTAAAATAAAATTGACTCAGACCCAGAATTCAATTATTATTTTATCCCAGATAGCATCATAAAATATCTTACTTTGGCACTTTGTGACTGTTCTGTGATATTTTCTTTATATTAATATGATTAAGTGATTGATTTTAATACATTAGGATTTAATAACATTAGCTACATTGTTTGAAGATCTGATTTTTCCTTTATTTGACAATTAACATTTGAAACATTTCACATAGGACTTGTTTCATAAATCTACAATGACCAATTCACTCTTTACTTCTCTTAATTTACTGAAACTCAACATCCTTCCCTCCATATGTCCTACGTCCTCAATGTGTGTGTGTGTGTATACATATACATATATACACGTCTAAGGCCTCCATTCTGTCATCAATGACCATGGGTAAAAATTTTAGTTGTCTATGGCTGAAAAGTTCAATGCTATTACTCCAGTATAAAATGCTCGATAGGATCCTAGCCTGAGCATTATGGTATGGAGGACAGGTCATTGCCCATGCAGCATATCCTCCTGCTCTCCACATCCCCAAGGAATCCAATGGAACAGCACAGCCATCACATAGCCGAAGAGTTGCTAGAGCAAGGTTGTAGATGACAAACTGCCTCAGGGATTCCAACTCCAGATTTTTCCTGAAGCCTTCATCATTGCTAGGTATGGCTGCAAGGCTGTAGAGGCTTGGAGTCAAGGTTTTCCTTTCTTTAGATGGGTCACACACACCCCTCAGGCTAATGAACTCCATCTGCCTGACGGACTTGCTAATTAACCTATAGATGGGACCCTAATAGGTACTGCTACTCTAGGTCAGAGCAGACCTGGGAACATTTGTGGCTAAGATTTGGTTCCACAATCCTCAAAACACTGGAATTCCTAAACCAGGATTCCACTACTGGATAGTTTCATACTCAGGTCAGTACATAGGTAAATACATACATATATACTTATATGTGTGTCTGGATGTATCCAACTATATATATTTAAATGTATTCTGCAATAGAAAAACACTTTATTCAAACAGCTCTGAAAAACCGGTAAGATGTTACACTGACACTCAGCCCTGAGTGTGTACTTACTTATAACAGAAACACCAGTAAGCTAATGAAAGTAATTATTTAACCCCTGTTCATTTGTCTTTCATCCGTTAATACATACATACTTATGTATGTGTGTGTGTGTATATATATATATATACAAACTCACAATTATGTATATGGGTCTTTCAAAATTTAAATAAGTTTAAAACTAACTACAACCTTAAAGTTTTGATATTCTTTTGAGGGATAAGTCCATTGTACAAGATTGTTTTGTTCAAATTTTAATATGATTGTCAACAAAATCCCTTAATGTTAACTTTTTATATTAATTCAAAAATATTTATTCACCATTTTTTTAGATTTTAAAATCCATTGAAAAATATTTGTTTTCAAAGTCAATTTTCTTAATGAAATATTGTAACAACCACATATAGCTGTTGTACAATGACAGCAAGTTGTTAATAAAGGAAACATATATCGTTAAATAAAATTTGAGTGCAAGAGTTTTTTGCAATGGATGCCAGTTCTTGGGATCAAAAGATTAAAGAAGCTTCAAATTCTCAAATACTAGAAAATTCATTTTCTGTTCTATCAGCTTTGACTGATTATATTTTTGACCTCAGTTGCTGGTACTTTAGGTTTGTTTGGGACTTTTTTCTACAATGTATGTGCACTGAAGTTAGATTACCTATGTATCAAATGTCTATGAAAGACAAAATAATTTTCATGTTAAATTATTTCTTTAGAATTTATTTTACAATTAACATCTCTCTCTCTCTCTCTCTCTCTCTATATATATATATATATATATATATATATATATATATATATATATATATATATATGTATGTATTTGAATATAGATTTGATACCAGTATAAGTTATATGTTTATCTTAACACTCTTCAAGGATCAGAATATCACACCTGGAGAAAGTTAGGGATAACTTGAAATGTTTTTACTAGTATAGAACGCATATTTAAAGACAGGTGTCTGTGTGTGTGTGTATATATATATATATACACACACACATACATGCATGCATACTCTGTATTTTACAAGTTTTGTAGTACATTGTTAAATAATGTTCTTTATTTGATTAAGAGCATTATATATGCATGTGTGTGTATGTTTATATAAATATATATATATATATATATATATATATATCATCACGCACATATACTATTATTTTATAATTGCTAAAAGTTACACAAGTGACTCAAGGGCGAGAGTTTCATGCATGGCACTTAAAAAAATATTTCTATACTCGTTTTGAGTTCTATTTCTCTTGTCGTTCTCCCAAACTCATTATATATATATATATATATATATATATATATATATATATATATATATATATATATATATATATATATATATATTATAAATCATAGCCATCACTTGCAAGTGAGTATGACTTGGCAGCATGTACAATGCTTTTAGGTGTATCTGTAGTCTTGAGCAGACATAGACATTTTGTCAACCCTCCTACCATGGACAAAACTAGACATCCATTAGCAGAGAAGGTTACACCAGTACTCAGCTGATACATATTTTAGCTGAGGGGTAGACTGGGACAATGTGAAATGAAGTGCCTTGCTCAAAGATACAATGCACTACGCAACCCATGAATGTGCGCCCCAACACTCAATCACAAGGTCACAAACCTGTGAGTGTATGTATAATATATATATATATATATATATATATATATATATATATATATATATATATATATGCAATTCACTATGTTTTATCACGGATACTTTATTGTTACATATGTGTTTTACAACTGAGTAGAGCTGCACCACTCACTTTCAGGGATGGTACCAGCAACCAATATCACTACCACACATATAGTTAAATGATGAGATAGCAGCACTTATCTAGTTCATAACATGTTGCTTTGTTGATATTTTAGTCTGTCAACTCCAGCGTTTTTCAAAGGAATTAATTCAAATGTTTTATAACAATTTCAATTTTGTGATTTTACTGTATTTATAACCATAATATATTGTCACTTAAACTTGTGGCATTCAAATATATATATATATATATATATATATATATATATATACATATAAAAAAAAAGAAAAAAAAACATACAAATTCCTTTAACGATTTTCAGAACAGCCTGTTTAAGAATCCATTTTATGTCAATGATTTTCAACCCCGTATATATGTATGTGAAAATATTACAAAAATAAACATTTATATACAAGAATGATTATTAACTGTTTTAACATCTTTCTTTACTTTCTTTATTCTCTTTTGGTGAAGTGGCAGAATCAGTAAAGCATCAGAGTAAATACTTTGTGGTATTTCTTCCAGTTCTTTACTTTCTGAGTTCAAATCCTACCAAGGTCAATTTAACTTTCATCTTTTCAGAGTCAATAAAATAATGTACCAGTCACATGCTAGGGAGTAGGGGGGGGGGGGGCAATATATTCAATTAATCCCTTCTCTTCAAAACTGCTGACCTGCCTAGATCAAAACCATTTAGATGTTGGGTTAGCAGAATCATTAGAGTGTCAGAAAATTTGCTTTGCATTATTTCTACCAGTGTGTGTGTGTCTTTTTGTGTCTGTATTTGTGTCTCCATAACTTAGAGGTTTGGTAAAAGTGTTGGAATAAGTACTGGGGCAATTCGTTTCACTAAAAATTCTTCAAGGTGGTGTCCTAGCATGGCCATTGTTTAATGGCTGAAACAAGTACTACAAGATAAAAAATAAGTGCAGGTATGGGTGTGTGTTTAAAAAGTTTGCTACCCAACAATATGGTCTCCGGTTCAGTCCTATTGTGAACCACATATTAGGCAAGCATCCTTTTCTGTAGCTCTGGACCAACAAAAGCAGATTTGGTAGACAGAAACTAAAAGAAACTCAATATGTACGTGTGTGTGTAACTTTGTCTTGACATCATGTAATGGTTGTATCACCATCATAGAAGCAATGTTCATTTACAATCTTCCATGAAAAACACTTCTGAGCTTGGGGAAATATTACCCTGGTTGGTGACAGAAAGAACACCTAGTCATAGGAAAATCTTCCCCAGCAAATTCTGTTTGACCTCTGTGAGCTTGGAAAAGTGGGCATTAAATGATAGTGATGATGAACTTTCACATGCAGTGTGCAAGAGAGAAGACTGCACTGGTTTGGTCGTGTGGTACGGATGGATGCCGACAGCTCCATAAAGAAGTGCCAATCTCTCAAAGTGGATGGAACATGTTGAAGGGAGAGACCCAGGAAGATGTTGGACAAGGTGCTGAAGGCCGACCTCAGGATGCTGAACCTTTCAGACGAGATGACAAAGGACCAAAATACCCAGCACTTTGCTTTACTCCAGAAGACTCATCCTTCACAGCAGAAGTGTTAAGGCCTCTCCCCCTTGTGAAAAGGATTGGCCTGCAAGAGTTGTGTGCTGGTGCCATGTAAAAAGCACTTGTTCCAGTGCCATATGGTAGTGCTCATGTGGTGCCACACTAAAAATACCAAGCACACAGTGTAAAGTGGTTGGCATTAGGAAGGGCATCCAACCATAGAAACCAAGCCAAATCAGACTGGAACTTAGTGCAGCTAACCAGCTCCAGTCAAACCATCCAGCCCATACCAGCATGGAAAATGGACATTAAAGGATGGTCATGAAGGCAGTGGATGATGTACAGCCATAGTAAAAGATATTTAGCCAAATGGAACTGAACCTGAAACAACATGGTTGCAAAGCAAGCCTCTTAGCCACATAGCCATGCCTGTGTATACATTACAATAACAATGTTGGCTTCAACATAACTATATAATTCAGATATTAGCAGAGGGTTGACCGTTTGTTGTGAATTTCATGTAGATGAGATCAGGAAACATTTGTAATTATGACATTGGTGCAACATAGTATTTATTAATAGATATTTTTTACACTCCTACACCAGCTACAGTCCTCTGAAACACAGGGTCAATTATTCTGGCAGATCAGAAAAAAGATAACCATTCAAGCTGTGACATGTTACAGCTTCGGATAAATGGTCTCTGTTGATATCCAATATGTTAGTTAAAACAGTTGACTAGCCCATTAGTTCTGCTTGCTAAATGTCATTTGTTTGTTTACTGTATCATAATCATTATCATCATCATTTTTATTGTTATAATGGATTATTGGCAGAACCATTAGTAAGCACATCAGATACACTGCTTAGTAGCATTTCGTATGGCTCATTACATTCTGAGTTCAAATACCAGGTTGATAAAATTAGTACCAGTGGAACACTGAGGTTGATGTAATCAACTTCCCAGTTCCTTAAAAAATTGCTGATTTTATGCCAATTACAACAACAGCTACAATTACTACTGCAATGGAGGGTAGTGGATTATTGGAAGAATTATTACAACATCAGACACAGTTATTTGCAGTATTTGTTCTGCTCTTTACATTCTAAGTTCAAATCCCACAGGAGTTAACTTTGACTTTCATCATTCTGGGGTCAATAAAGTTAAATTAGAAAAAAATTAAGATTAAATTTTAGTTAAGAAGTATTAAGTTAAGAAATAGTTTAATTATTAGCTAGTTAATAAGTTAATTAAATATGTTGAGTTGAAAAAGTAGGGAGTAGATAATGCTTCCTGCTTGAATGGTTGAAATGAGACAATGTGCAATGAAATTGAAAGCATTCTATGTTGGCTTGGAATGAGCGCCTCCTTGACTGCTATAAGTTAATGAAAGAAAAAGAAATGTAATTAATAATACTGGGACTTAATTATGTAACTTAAGAAGCCATAAAATGAGAAGCTGATACTGTATACAGTCAGAAATGAACAAAAGGCATGTGAGGAATAATTGTTAATGAGCTAATTCTTCTTGAAATTAAATGAAACTCACAAGAGAGTGGTAGGGATTAAGGGTAAAGGAACTCAAAATTTAAAGTGAAAGAACAACAGAAATTATACACACACACATACACAATAGATAAATAATTTAATATATATGGATATATAGATCATGATGCCTCTGTAGTAAAGATTCAGGAAAGACAACATTTTCTAAAAGCACATATACAGTTCTCATTTCTGCTGATAATTGCACATCGAGGCCTTATGCCCAAAATCATTTACAGAACACTGCAAACAACTTTACTAGGGCAAAGCCTGTTCTGTACATAACTAACAAACCTTACTAGAACAGAATTTGATTGTAAAAAGTTACAACTCTCTAAAGAAAAATAGGTGACAATTCCAACTGATGGTGTTTTATGTGTATTTCAGTTTCGCCAACAAAAGTATACTGCACATGTGATGCATCTTATTTTATTAAATTAAGCATATTGATGAATTGATCAACAGAATTAGATTTAAAGCTTCAATTCTCGCTTTGATAACAGCATTGACACCTTTCTTTTGTGACACTCAAACTTACTAACAACTGAGCAGAGATTTCAAGAACTATTTTTCCTGTTATCATCCATAGTTACTATGAACTCTCCTCTCAAATGTCTCTTTCCACTACCAGCTAATGATACATCCCCACCGCTGCTATCACCACTAAACTTTCACTCCTAAAATGAAATTCATCTGACATTCAGAATAACTTCAAATGACCTTTCTCTTGCACAACTGAAATAGAATGGAGCTTTTCAAATGCAGGACATTTACCTTATATATATATATATATATATATATGTGTGTGTGTGTGTGTGTGTGTGTGTGTGTGTGTATCATAAGCATACATACATATATATCATATATCATATATATACATATATACATATACATATATGTCATATATGTATGTATATGTATACATACATATATATAAGCGCAGAAACAGCTGTGTGGTAAGTAGTTTGCTTTCCAACCACATGGTTCCAAGTCCAGTCCCACTGTATGGCACCTTGGGCAAGTGTCTTCTACTGTAGCCTCGAACTGACCAAAGCCTTGTGAGTGGATTTGGTAGAGCCCCCTTTCTCTAGGTTAGCTTAGGCTTAGGTTGATGCTTAGTTGTGATCCAAACATAACCTCTTCTGACACAGAGGATCGGCAGCCCTTTTGGGCGTTCTATTTTCCTTGCTGGATGGGCTCCCAACCAAGGGGGTTAGATGATGGGGGTAGTGGTTTCAAAAGGGCCGCCCAGTGCTATTGTATCATTGCTCTCTGCTCCCCCCCCCCCCGATATGTACATTCTACCCAAATGCTTTGTCTCGCTCTATTATTGCCATCTGCTAACCCCTGACCTTGGTGTTCCATCCACTTGTAACAAGAAAACTTTTCCCTCACCCCACCCCAACAAACCAATCTACATCTCTTCTGTTTCTCACATTTCCTCCTTCATTCACTATGCCTATCTCTCACTCCCCAATCCTCTCATCACACCTCCGTTCCTCTGTATCATTGCTATCCGGTAGCCCTTCCAACTCTTTATATACCCACGTCTTTTGCCACTTACTCACACTCCCTTTGCAATATCCTTTTCTACTCTAGGCACAAGGCCCGAAACATATATATATCATCATCATGTTAGACAATATTAATGTCAATATCATTTTTATAATAATTTATATGGGAACAATTAATACTTGTTATATTTACAAAACAAGTATTATTTAAATGATCAACATCAGTCATAATTAGTTTATAAGTCGCAGACAACTTCAACTTCATTTCTACTTGTTTACTTTCACCTGTCTATCTGATCATTTCTTCTTTTAGTTCACACTCCTTTTCTCTCTATTTATATCCATTTAAAGACTACTTTCGTCTGTTCTCATTCTTTTCTGATGAATAACCTTTCCCAAAATGTTATTAGATATTTATTCTCCTCAAGTACACCAACATACCACACATTTATATTCTTGTTAAGCTTTATTGATTTTTTTATTTATTTTGGAGACAAGGTTGTGTAGGTAAGGAATTTGCTTTGCAGCCATGTGGTCTTTAGTCCAGTCCTACTGCTTGGCACTTAAGGAAAGTGTCTTCTGTTATGGCCCTGGGCTTACCAATGCCTTCTGAGTAAATTTGGTAAATGGAAACTGTGTGGAAGCCTGTCATGTGTATTTGCATGTGTGTGTGTGTGTGTATTTAGACATGCACATATACATGCATACATGCATGCATCCATCTAGCCATCCATTCCTATATACATACATGTGTATATATCATTATCATCATCATCATCATCATCGTTTAACGTCTGCTTTCCATGCTAGCATGGGTTGGACGATTTGACTGGGGACTAGTAAGCCAGATGGCTGCACCAGGCTCCAATCTGATCTGGCAGAGTTTCTACAGCTGGATGCCCTTCCTAATGCCAACCACTCCGAGAGTGTAGTGGGTGCTTTTACATGCCAGTCAGGCAGTACTGGCAACGGCCATGCTCAAAATGGTGTATTTTACATGCCACCTGCACAGGAGCCAGTCCTGCGGCATTGGCAACGATCTCGCTTGAATGTCTTTTCACGTGCCAGGAAGGCGACGCTGGTAACGATCACACTCAAGTGGTACTATTTATGTGCCACTGGCACGGAAGCCAGACAGCTGCTCTGGCAATGATCACGCTCGAACGGTGCTCTTAGCGCTCCACTGGTATGTGTATATATATATATACATAAATATTAATATTTCTAAGTCTCTCTCAAATAGACTACGGCAGCGGTACTGGATATTAATAGTTATCGCCAAGCCAACATGGCAGTCCAAAAAATAGGATGAATACTGCCGTTGATTAGCGGACGTTAAACAATGATGATCATGATATATATATATATATCTTTTCCCTGACTTATGGTCTCTTTTGACTCAACGTATATTTTCATATATATATATGTATATATATACACACATATATATATAATAATTTTTGTGCCCTGTTAACTTGCAATTAATGTGTTGAATGGACTATTTGGCAGTAGCTTTTCCAACTCTCCAAGCTCAAATTTACCTTTTATTCTTTTGGGGGGTCAATAAATAAAGTACCAGTCATGTAACAAGGTTGATTTGTCTCTTTCTGTTCTTCCGAAAGAAACCAACTATAGTCAAACCTGGAGAGGGTTGGGGTCCACCAGATCTAAAATGCCCAAGACCTGTGTCACAACAGGGCTCTTAAAACTCCACTTACAAGTTAAGTTGTACATAACCTGACATGTTTCAACTAGAACATCTCTGAAGCTACATTAGGTTGACAGCTCTTTCATCTTCTATGTCTTCCTTCTCCAGACTATATTATGTTTCTGGGTCTGTCTAGTTCTTATTTTGAAGTCATTTATTGCTAACCAATGTATTGTTTATAATAAAAATCTATACCAGATTGTTGTGTCTCCGTTGATCATATGAGCTTAAATGGGGGCAATCCTTATATACAGTGGTTTTTAATACTATTTAGACACAATATTAGAGAGGGTACCAATCTTTCATCATTATCAATTTACATGTTTTTCGTACTGGCATGGGTTGGATAGATAATCAGTTTCACTCAGTTCTTATTTGAAGTGTGAGCGCAATGCAATGTAGGCAAATGGATAGGCTTAATAAAAAGAACAGAGCTGAGTTTGAGTTTTTTTATATACATTTTATTTGTCAATGAGAAATGTTCAGGTAAAATATTAACAGAGATGTGGAGTTAAAAATATCTTTACAATAAATAAGCCAAATCCTGAGTTAATTTTTGTGCTTGTAGAATGAATTATTGTGTGTGTGTGTGTGCATGCAGTAGAAATGCATTATTTAATTGTGTGTAGGAACAATTGAGTACATGTGTGTGAATGTCACAGGTAAAGAGCTGGACATAGCAAGAATTGTCACTATTGCTGGTTAGAATGAGAGTTTGGCTTTCATGCTGATGTGGTAGTGGCAATGAAGGAAAACCCTGTCTGTTCATACTAAAGAAAGAGCCTTTTAACTACGGGATAATGCAAGATTCATTCCAAATAATGTGATTAAATAAACATTACATTTGACAGAGTAATATGAATACTACAGGGTTAAGGCTTCTCAGGACACAAGACAACAGTTCTAGAGCTAGTGTCAAAATAAAATGCATCCAGTGCACTCTGCTTGGTGTTTGGTGATAGGAAAAACATTCAACCATAGAGACCATGCCAAAAACTACTCAAATTGCTAACGATCATGACTATTATTTTAGTTATTTAACTACCACTGTCCAAACAAGTTAGGTGTGTCCCATTTAGACTTGGAGATGTAACCATTTCTCACCAGCAAAAGCAGGTTCAAGCTGTTGTCTCAGCTGTGATTGTTTGAAAGCTGAGTGGTATACCAAGCATTTCATCCTTACTGTTGCCATATGGTGATTTCTTTTTTGAGCTTCCTCCTTTAGAGTTTTGTCCTAACAAAATCTATAATGTTACAGAGTGGTTTAACCATATTTGTCTGTCTAAATATATATATATATATATATATATATATATGTATGTGTGTGTGTGTGCACACATACAAGTGTTTCCCCCTAGTGGACAGTTTTACAAGGGAAATAATCATTTCTTGTAATTTGGCAGGATTAAAATTTTCAATTTGAAATTAGGTATTATATACACATGTACACACACACACACATATATATATATATATATATACACGTTTTAAAAAAAATGTGAGGTATTAAGATATTTACATTTTTATAATAATAGTGTTAAGTTAGATTTGACATTTGTGGCTTTATATCGATCTGTTATTGTCATTAGACTCCAATTTATCGTAAGGGAGATTATTAACTTCATTATACAGGATTAGTAGACAATTTTAGTCTTTGCTGCACTAACAGTTACTACATATGAGTTCATCACAAGAAAAGGTTGAATTTAATAGTTGGTGAAAAAAAAAAAAGTGGTTGTTTCATATAGTTTGTGTAGTTTCAGAGATACCTGGTCTAAAAGGAAGATGGAAATGTTTGCTAAACCACTGAGTTACAATCATGTTAACTGATGTGGAGAACAAATGCAGACATATATAATGAGCTTTTCAGTTTCTATATACCAAATTCACTCACAAGGCATTTGGTTGACCTGGAGCTATAGATGACTTGCCATGCCGTGGGGCTGAACCTGAATCCATGTGGATGCAAAGCAAACTTCTTAACCATGTCTGGTTTGTTCATTTATATGTTTAATTTTTAAAGCTGGCATAGGTTAAATAAATACATTGAGGCATTCCCAAGGAATACTAGCCTTGTATGAGTCACATAGTTAAATTTACTCTCCACTTTATATACAGAGTATCTTGTAGTTCCCACCAATACTAAAGCAATTTTCAATTATATATTTATATGTTTATGTTGATGTCCAAGTTACTTAAGCATGCTGTATAACATTCCCAATTTACAAACCAATGAATACATTTGCTGTCAAACAAAAATTGTAACAATAATCATGAAGCTAAACTTGACTGAAATTCCCTATGTTAATTTGATTGTTGGTATCTTGAGACTGCCCTACATAATGGTTGTCTCTGAAGAACATGCTGTTCTAGAGTTACTGGTGGTAATAGATGTATAACACGTTTCGTAACTTACAAGAATAATAAATCAGTGGGTAAATCATCATTACATGTATTTATTAGGCTTTCATTTCAAAGAACCTTTCACAAATGGTGCTCAAGTGTAACCAAAACTTGCTAACTAAAATCTGTGAAATTGTAGCGATATATATATAGTTTAAACATGCATTTCCATGCTTGCATAGGTCATATGAAATTCTCCGAGTTGGATTTTCTACAACCAAATGCTGTTCTGTCAACCCCCACATATTTCCAAGCACAGCCAGCCACATTTTCTCACAGATTGGAAACAAATCACACCACCTGTATGACAGCAATGCTTGTTTTTGACTATCATGTGATGTCAAAACAAGGACACACACACACTTGACAGGCTTCTTTCAGTTCCTGTCTACCAAATCCACTCACAAATATATTTATATAAGTATGGATACTCATGAAAATATATGTTCCCTAAAACATTGGCAACCATTAATAGCACTGAAAGTTCTTGGCTTTAAGGGTACTGCGAAAGGCCTGGTTATAGACCCAACCTTTTGAGTCCTTTTACAGGGCTTAGAAAAACTGAGGGCCCACAAACAATTACATGTGTGAATCTGAGAGGAAAATATGAATAAAATCTTAATTAACTGACCCTCCTGTATGTTCCTTTACCCAAAGCCAGGAACTTTTCAGCACCCCCTCGTACATAACAGAAAGCACACAGTCAATTTACCAAATTACACTTCACATTGTTGAGATTAGAGTTTATGCATGCATGTGATATATACACACGTTTAAACTGGTAGCCAATTCCAAGTGGAGAGCTTACTGTTGTAGCTGCATATTCTGAATCCTCATTTCACATTACTCTTTCATAGATACATACATCTCTGTGTGTGTGCGCGCATGTTTATGTAATAACACCATGGTTTAAGAAACACTGGTATAAACAAACAAACAAGGATTCCTTTTCTTTTGTAATTGGTTTTATTAATTTACCCGTTTACACTGCTGCCATGGAAGAAATATGTATCACAGCCCTTTCCTTGGAATATTCATCACAGTAACATGTATCACATTGGCCTTGACATAAATAAGCAACTCATATTTATACATTGGCCAGAAAACAGAAGTAAACACTTAACAACCATACAATTTTCTCACCTCTTACTCCAAGAGGGAAGATGAAGAAAAAAGATGACTTTAAATGGGGTATATGGTTTTTAAACAGTAGGTAACAAACAGCATTGTCCTTGAGAGATGAATTAAATAGCATTGATGCATCATTCTTATGAAGGTATTTCTTGCCAGCAGAGAAATAATGGTGTAGGCATCAGAAATGTTCTTATGTCACTAAAGGAAACTGTTCTTACAGACTGGATTGTTTTAACCCAGAAGAACTAACAATTGTGGTGATAGGTTGAGCTGTGATGTTAGAATCCAATGTGGTAGCTGTATTAGTACTAGATACCACAGCTGTTGTAACTTCTACTAAAGCTGTCGTTGACTCTGCAGAAATTTCACTTGAATCTTCAGCCTTTCCTGAAGTAGTCGCAGCAGTTACTGTAGTGGATGATGGTGTTTCACTTGTTGTACTTTCAGCTGTAGCAGCATTGGTTTTTGGTGCAGAGCTGGAAATTTGTTCATCAAGAGGATTTTTTTCTGGTGTATCTAAGGAGACATCTGCTGATGTTTGTTCAATATTCTGAAAAAAACAGTCAATATATTTTATGTACAATACTTCTAGTTGAATAAAAACAAACAAATTTAACATTCCACATTATACAGCTGTTTTGAAGAAACCTTAAAATCACACCATTTTATTCTATTTAGATGACACTATGATCTCCACTACAGCAAACATGTTACTTATGTTAGAAATAGCATTCTTATTATAGTTGAACTTTAATAAAAAAACATTTTAAAAGTTAAAAATGTATTGGTATTTTAGAAGTATTAAATGCAGATTTAAATGTAATTTTGTATCTAAGAAAGAGCTCCCCTACGAAATTAAGATACAGAACAGAGAGACTCTTTAACATTGACTGAAACAATTTGAAATATTTAATTTCTGTCCAGTGTGAGCGAGGCATCTGGATATTTCTTGTACCTTCAAATGCAGAATGACTACTATTTAGGATCAGTAACTTTTTCACCAACTGTACTACAAACATAAACGAGACATTTTTATTTAACATATAGATCTTTAAACCAATGAAACAACAGCCATCGATACCAATGAAACAATAGTCACCGATACCGTTTATTAAGTCAAACTTGACAAAAACTGTTTTTTTGTATATTCCATTATGTTACACATTAAAACTACATATTTCAGAAATCAATCAGAAACCTTATCCATTAATATAATCAAAGAAGTAAAAAAGAAAATCCAGAAAATTACCTCTTTTACATCTTCATAGCAAACAGGATGGTAAGTCTGTTAAATACATAAAAAGCAATTGTGACAATTAAAAAAAATCATGCTGTAAAGCAAAGATAACAGGTCTGTTTTAAATGGGCCCACTTGACAATAAGTTAATGTATTTTGTAACAAAATGATGTGAATAAATTTAAAATTGCATAGGAAAGTAATCAAGATGGTAGGTGAAATCTTGATGTTAATTAGTCCACAAGTAACAACTGGAAATATGTAACATTGAAATTTCATCATTAAATCATTAGTATTTGGAACATCATTCAAATTATACACTTGCATCAAAATGAATAACCTATTTGTCAAACTATTAACAGAGGGTACCATTTTGAAATAATAATTTAACACACCTTTCCTTCCACACGTATAGCATTTCTTAAATGCCATTCTTCTTCATCTTCATTCCAAAACTGTTCAAAGGGATCACTACAAATATCACAGACCTATAAGAAAAGGTGGGGGAAAAAAAAAAAAAAAAAAAAGCAATGTATTACAATATATTTGAAACCAAAAATGTAAAATGAAACAAATTTCGAAGACAATAGTAAATATATATCATAACCATTTGTTACCATATATCTGTTGAAATATACTGCTTTTGTTTTATTTAATTTTGAAAATAAATGAAGAATTTAATGATTGAACTGTCATTATTAAGCTGGAAATGAGTACAGCAATGAATTCCGGGTAGAGGTAGGGGTCCACCAAGGTTCCGTCCTCAGCCCCCTATTATTTACCATAGTCCTCCAGGCAATCACAGAGGAGTTCAAGACAGGCTGCCCCTGGGAGCTCCTCTATGCTGATGACCTTGCCCTAATTGCGGAGTCACTATCAGAACTAGAGGAGAAGTTTCAGGTGTGGAAGCAAGGTCTAGAATTGAAGGGCCTTAGAGTCAACCTAGCTAAAACCAAAATCCTAATAAGTAGGAAGGTAGATAAAACACAAACCCCTTCAGGTAGATGGCCCTGCTCAGTATGTAGAAAAGGAGTAGGTAGTAACTCTATAAGATGTACCCGGTGCAAGCTATGGACACATAAGAGGTGCAGCAACATCAAAGGCAGGTTAACTAGCAAGTTAGTTTTTGTTTGTGGCAGATGTTCAGGTGCAATAAAGACTGCAAACAAACAGGAAACAACTTCTATCTCATTCCAGGGTGAAAAACTAGAGGTAGTCGATAGCTTCCGCTATCTGGGCGACCAAGTTAGTAGTGGGGGTGGGTGCGCTGAAAGTGTAGCTGCTAGAATAAGAATAGCCTGGGCAAAGTTTAGAGAGCTCTTACCCCTGCTGGCGACAAAGGGACTCTCACTCAGAGTAAAAGGCAGACTGTATGACGCATGCGTACGAACAACCATGCTACATGGCAGTGAAACATGGGCTGTAACTGCTGAGGACATACGTAAGCTCGCAAGGAATGAAGCCAGTATGCTCCGTTGGATGTGTAATGTCAATGTGAATACCCGTCAGAGTGTAAGTATCTTGAGAGAAAAGCTGAACATTAGAAACATCAGTTGTGGCGTGCAAGAGAGACGATTGCGCTGGTATGGACATGTGGTGAGAATGGAGGAGGATAGCTGCGTGAAAAAGTGCCACACCCTAACAGTTGAGGGAACCCGTGGAAGAGGTAGGCCCAGGAAGACCTGGGCTGAGGTGGTGAGGCAAGACCTTCGTACATTGGGCCTCACCGAGGCGATGACTACGGACCGAGACCTTTGGAAATGGGCTGTGCGTGAGAAGACCCGGCAAGCCAAGTAAGATCGTTGCCAGTGCCCCTGGACTGGTTCTTGTGCGGGTGGCACATGAGATGCACCATTTTGAGCGTGGCCGTTGCCAGTACCGCCTGACTGGCTCCTGTAGGATTTTCGAGCGAGATCGTTGCCAGTGCCCCTGGACTGGCTTGTGCGGGTGGCACATAAAAGACACCATTTCGAGAGTGGTCGTTTTCGTGCGGGTGACACGTAAAAGCACCCACTCCACTCTCTGAGTGGTTGGCGTTAGGAAGGGCATCCAGCTGTAGAAACTCTGCCAAATCAGACTGGAGCCTGGTGTTGCCATCCGGTTTCACCAGTCCTCAGTCAAATCGTCCAACCCATGCTAGCATGGAAAGCGGACGTTAAACGATGATGATGATGATGATGATGTATTTAGAACATAAATTAACAAAGAACTGTGATAGAATATTTAAAATTAGACTTCTTGAAACAAGTTTGTACTCTAGGAGAAAGGGATGTCTTAAACAGGTTGGTAGCAATAGGATTAATGGAATTTGAAAAAGTATAAATCACTAACATCATCTGTGTCATTTCCAGTGGCAGCAGGACATTGCAAAACCTTATTTCCTTGAGCTCCAACAAATGATGGTTCTTGGACAGAATTCAGCATATTTTCAAAAAAGTTGCTGCGATCTAAAATGTTGAAGAGTTGAGAAATAATAAGAGAAAGATATTTAATGAGCATGCAGTTTATTATCAGCAGTTTCATCACAAAGACTAATAAAAACAAAAGCATAAATATCTTACTTTTCTCTTCATCATCTTGAATTTCTTCATATTGGATCCATTCCTGAAGAGAAAGGAATAAAAATCACTTGTTAAACTTGATTTATGGAAAAATGTTTTAAAAAAATAGTTTACCACTTAGGAATAATCATGTTTTCCATCCATACATGAAATGGTTCTTCTTATGCCTACTGAATTTAAATCATTTAATCTTTTAATTTCATCCTATTATGTAAAGCAATCAGCACCAAGCAGACACATCATGCAATGGAAATACCTTTTCAAAATAAATCTGATAAACTGGTAGCAGTCAAGAGATAAAGATAGTACTTTCTCTAAAAAACAAATCATGAAAACACAGAATTCTATTACCATACAAGTCATTTATCATAAACAATGTAAAACTAACAGAAAGGAAAGAATTTTCCCTACAGAATAGACAACTCCTGTAGTTCAGTCAAATCATATGCTTAGAAGTGACAGCACTTCACCATTATCATCATCATCTACTTTCGATGCTGGCATGGGTTGGACAGTTTGACAGAATCCAACAAACCTTGTGACACTGGCACTAGTGAAATTGTCATTCACTCTTCATACTACTCCTGAAGCCCCACAGATAAGTTCTATGGAATAAACATACAAATATTAACTAGTTATTGGATTGGCACTACAGCAACTGCAGAAATACTTACATTAATTTCATAATACCATTTCCTGTATTTAGCAACTTTATAATCATCTTTTTCTTTTTTGTTTTGACGAAAGTGCCAGTCAAGATGTTCTCGATATTTTTCCGTGTCATCAACGGTGAACCGTATACCGCATGAAGAACATTGGATACCATCATATATCTCATTAATAAACTGTACATATTTTCTACAATAAGCAGAAAAAATAAATATATTTAAAATGAAAAATCTATATTCAAACTTTTACATACCAATATCAATGAATTATATACTGGTGTAAGTTGCTGTTTGTAAATGTAAAAATATATTCAAAAGGATTTAATTAATATTGTAGAAGTCTAGTTAATAAAAGTTCTTATATTATTGGCACTAATTCTAATCCTTACACTATACCTTCATGCAAGAACTGATAACTGAACTTAGTCAAAGCGTAATTTTCTCTTATTGAAAGTGAATTTTAATACAACTTAATAAGCGTCAAAAACCTCAAAATATGTGCTTAATGTTGCTGTTGTTTAACCATGGAGCAGCTCTGGTTGAGCAGACCGAGTTTCTATGACTAGCCCATCTTTGCACATATCCAGGGACAACACTAGCTAATATATTTTTCTAAAGATGGCAGAAAGTGATTTAAGAGAACTAGGTTGCTGTTTCTCGCAGGTTGAGTGGTCTGTTATGTTTCATGTAAACTTTCTAGAAATTAAACATTCCTTTCTTAATGGAATCCTAAATCCCATCTACCCATAAAAATACACTAGAAGATTTATGAGAATTCTTGTACCAAAAGCAGCAATGTTTCAGAAAGGTACTTCCAATTCTGATCTAATATTTTGCCTGTATTTCATTTGTGTGCATATCTATGATCCATCTATTTTTACAATAAGTATTAGGTGCCACCTGCAATTTGGATTTATCCCTGTCAACAGATTACATTCAAAGAATAATTTTATTGAAAGTTAAGGGAATAGTGGGTGCTTCCATCTTCTCAGTAATTTGTAAGAGGAAAAATAACTTATTTGCCAAACTATTAACAGAGGAGCATTTACTGCGAGAGGTGGAACAGGTAGAGTGTTAGAAACAATATTGGCTGTTGCAAGAGCAGTTTGAGTAACTGGAATAGACAATATGGCAAGAGTAGAGATATTTCCAACGAAGCCAGCTTGAAATTAAAAAGATAAATCTAAAATGTTCATGTTGGTAGATTAATACAGAATGCAAAAAAAAATTTTAAGAAGTGAATAAACCTAATAAACCTATGTAACAAAAATTAAGCCAAGTATTAGTATATTTCTTTGAATGCATCTTAGTTGTGGTGGCGTGTGTGCATAAGGAGAGGGGAGTGATGAGGAAAAAGTACTCTTTAGTAGTATTTTGATTTGAAGAAATTCACTAGCAAAATAATAGCAACAGCAATGAAAAAAAAATGGAGAGCAAGAGGGAAGGAAAACATATTTCAAAAGTAGAGACAAAGCACTTGATTTTTACAACCATTGCAATTTTTATGTTATGTTACATGAAAAAAAAAAAAAAATCATACTTACATTTTTAATTTAGCAGTTTTAAAATCAGTTAAATCTGGAATAACTTCAGGTTCTGGTTCTTTTTCCTAGGAAAAAAAAAAAAAAAGAAATAAAAGAGATAGAATGCAATAACAGGCAGATTGAACAAACAAACAACATAACTAAATGAATTAGCATATAAACCTTTTCAGGTGGCTCTTCCTTTTCTTTTTTGACTGTATTATTTGGAATTATACCTGCACTGACAAGTTTTTGGAAGAGAGTTGCAACATCAATAGGCTGTGTTACTGGTTGGGGTTGATTGACTGTTACTGGAAAAAAGCAAAAATGAAAAAAACCCAATTTACTAGATGTTGATTTTCAAGAAGATTAAAATGATGTCAATTAGAAATTTGGTTAAGTTCTTTTTCTATCGAGAAAAAAATAAAAACCCTTCTTAATTAATACAATTCCAGTTAAAATATTGAAGAGGCAAAAGGCAGTGAGCTGGCAGAAACGTCAGCACACTGGGCGAAATACTTAACGGTATTTCATCTGTCTTCATGTTCTGAGTTCAAATTTGCTTTTCATCTTTTTAGGGTTGATAAATTAAGTACCAGTTGCATACTGGGGTCGATCTAATTGATTGTCTCCCACCTCCCCCCAAATTTCAGGCCATGTGCCCAGAGTAGAAAAGAATACTGAAGGGGCAAGTTGTTATTCCATTAACTAGGATATTCACAGAACATAAGCACTTAGATTAATACTTGTCACTTATTCTTTCTTTTATCTTTCTCCCTTCCCTTCCCTTGATTTCTTTTACATCTGTAGTCCTGATAGCTCTGTATGGAATACAAATAGGCAGCTTTATAAGCCTAAACTATTGCTCTTACAGCTAATTATAAGTCTGTTCTGATAAAGTAATTATTTAAGTTTTAAAAATAACATTTCACTTTATTCCCTCACACACATGGAGTGAACAATAAGAATAATTAGTACAAGAACATTTCAAATAATTACTTACATAAATTATTAGGAGGTGGCACTATTTTGTTGAGTGCTGAAGGAAGAGATGCTAGGCCTGGTAATAATGTAGGAGCATTTACTGTGAGAGGTGGAGCAGGTACAGTGTTAGAAACAATATTGGCTGTTGCAAGAGCAGTTTGAGAAACTGGAATAGATGATATGGCAGGAGTAGAGATATTTCCGACAAAGCCAGCTAAAAGAAATATAAGGAGAAAAAGTCAAGATGAAATTTAAATAATACCTTTTTATAATTATGTAAAAATAATTAACATAAACAATACTAACCTGTTGTAAAAGTAATCTGTGGAAACTGATGTGGAGCAACAGATGCAGGTGTTGGAACTGGAGCTAAACCTGGAGGGAGGGTTGGTAGTGGTGGGAGAGCGACTGCACTGATAGTTCCTGCCATGTTGGGATAAAATGGTGGCTGGCCACTATTGATTAAACTGGGAGCTGGAAGTGGTTGTACAGAAGTTGACCCCATGATGGGAGATATTGTTGGGAACCTTAAACTTTCCAAAGGTCTTTCTGGTGGGAAATGAGATGGTCGAATCATTGCCATTGTATCTGGTTGATTTCGTCTCCTTTCAAAAGTAACATCCCAATGTGGAGGTCTTGGCTGAAAGTTATCTGGTACTCTTGGTCGATTAAAGTTATTAACTAGAGGTGTCGGAGGAAACATATTTGAAGTACCAAAATTAAATTGTGGTCTGTTAGGTTCAGGGGTAACAGGCAACTCTCCGAGAATTTTTACTGTAGGAGAGGCCCCTTTCAGCATGACAGTGTGTGTTCTGTTACCAAGATGTATTTCTACTGGTGGACCTTCAAATCGAACTTCAAACCATTTACCATCAATAATAACTTCATGTGCAGGGCCACCAAATGCAAGAAAATGAGGACGTTTGCCAAGACGAATTTTAATTGGTTTATCAACTGGAACCATGTATGGAGTGTCGTCTATGATAATTTCCCGATCTGGACCATCAAACCTGATACCATGTGGTTTGCCATCAATAACAACAAAAGGTATCCGGCAGTTCAATTTCAATTCACATTGTTTACAATCAATCAGAATTTGCCTTGGTGGAGGATCAAACCTTATTTCATGGCAAATATTGTTAATAAATATACTCCTTGGCGGTCCACCATATATGCCCTGTTTTACTCTATCAATAAAAATCATCATATCTCTTCCATCAACGTGTAGAAAGTGTTCAGCTTTGTTAAGAACAATGCGCCTTGGTGGTGCATCTACTCGTACCTCAAAACTTTGTCCATCAATCCATAAATGTTTAGGTTGGCCCTGATAATGTATTCTGTGCCAGCGACCGTCAATTTGTACATCCTTAATATCCTCACCAAATCGGTAATATAAGTGGTTGTTTATTGATATAGCTCTTTCTCTACCATCAGCAAACATTTCAAATACTTTTCCATGCAACCTAATTTTTCGACGCTTTCCATTGAGTACAACTTCATAAGGTTTATGGTCAATTACAACTTCGGACATTTCACTATCCATTACAACTGCATTTCCTTTCCATCGTGGATCTACCAAATCAGATTGCATTAATGCACCTGGACCCCAAGGTGCATTATTAGAGTGGACTGGATGTGGTTGGTTAGAAAGTGGGACGTTACATGGAGGCATTTCGTTAACTTGATTTCTCATATCAGCATCTTGATGATGATTAGAGAGAAATAAATGGGATGTATCTCTTTGAGGACTGTGGGAATTAACCTCAGGAGTTACTTCTGCTACCCACTTGTTTGATTTTATCTGATCATGTACATGGTAGTTTTTAATGTCATGGGACCTCTGATCAAAACTTTGACCATCTTCATAATGATCAAGCTGTTTACCAGACTTATCATAATTAATATTCTGCAAATTACCAATTTGCTTTAAAACTAACTGATGCTCTTCATGAGATAATTTGCCTGACTCAGCTAGTCTTGCTGCACCTATAAGTAAGCTAGTATGTTCATTTCTCGTAGCAGAATCTAATACTCTTCCAGAATATGAAGATTTAAATGTATTCTGCAAACAGCCAGGCCTTTGACCTGAATTCCAACGCATATCAACATCTTTGTATCGCTCATCAATATCCTTTGGAGTTGCACATGCATCATTTTCATCTGCAAAGTTATCAGGATGATCTGCTTTGAACTTTGCCCAACCTGAGTGACTACCACTTCTCATGTACGGGATGTGGTGATCACTCATTCTGCTAGGTGGTACTCTGTAATCTTGATCTTCTTTACCAAATAAATCACTGAAAAGTATTATAAAATACTTATTACAAGACAATTCTATTAGAATGATCATAAACATGGTTGCATAGAGAACAACTATAGTGGCATTACTTTTTAAATATACTGATGTAAAATATCAAGTGAATAAAACTTATTTTAATAAATGATGGATTCAGTAAAATTACTATTATTAAGCTGGTGTTTGGGAGATAAATTAAACACAATTTCAATGAAAGGCTTTTAGTTCACTTTAAGATCAAAAGGGATAATGTCAAATGAAATCAGATTTTACATAAATCCCCAGACTTTATGCAATTTAGATTTCAGACAGGTGCAACATGCACATTGTGACTCAGATGATAAAACAAATTTTAATAACCATGTCTGCTTAAGACAAAAATTATTAACTAACCTTAAATCTTCTTTTGTACTGGAAGGCTCTGGCACATCAATTCCTGGATCTGGACAAATTTGCTTTTGACTAGTTGGTCGTGACAAGCCACACTCAGATGCATTTACTAAGGAGACCTCTCTATAATCCCTATCTCTCTTAAGATTTTTCTCATCAGATGATTTTCCATTAACACTATCCTTGGGACCAGAACTATCATGCCTACTATTGCTAGAGATAGACTTGCTATGATTCGGACTGCGACGAATTTGATTTCCTTTTGAAGACATCTGGTCATTATTATCATTGTGAGACAAATGCCCATCTCCAGAGTTTTTCCACATGTCAGATCTTTGATCTTTATATTTCCTTTCTTCCTGATGCCAATTACGTGCACCACTTGACTCAGGTGATCGTTTAAAAGGAGACCGGTCTCTACCTCTTCGCCATCTAGATCTCTCATGGTCATCATCCTCATAGCGATCTCTGTACCGACTAGAAAACCTATCTTTACTACGCCGCTCACGCCCAAACCTATCTGTGTTACGGTCACGATATTCATCCTCCCGGTGTCGATTACGCCGATCTTCATCCTTATCACCAAATCTTCGTGTATCATCCTCCCGACGTTCACCACGCCGACTACCCCTAAAGTCTCGACTGTGACGACCATGTTCACGCAAATTCTCTCGGTCATCCCGTCTACGGCATTTGTCCCCATCATCACTGGCCTTTTGTCGATCCCTCGAGGAAGAACGTATCTTATCACCTGTTTGGTATTTATCACTATGCTTGTCTTCTTCACTTAGTGTTTTACTTGGAATGCAAGTATCCGCTTTGAGATAATCTCCAGAAAACTGCATAGGCTTATTTATTAAATCAACAGATTCCTCACCTAATTTAGAACCACTGAGAGCTGAATGAGGTGTAACAGTGTTTGACGTTTGTGGTGTCACATCCATTGATGAGCCTTCAGAAGAAAACCTTGAATCTTCAGTGGCACTTAAATCCATGAAATTTCCAGAGTTAGTTTTACCCATAAGTCTATCAGGAACTGAAGAAATACTTGTCGGATGTCTTACTTCTGAATCACAAGGAAGGCTAGGTAAAAACATCTGTTCATTTGTAGCATCTATCTCACCCTTTGGCAATTTCTTTTTATCATCAAAGGCTATTTTGGGAGTAATTTCTAGCCTCTGTGTCTCTCTAGAGACAGGCAATGTATGAGGAGACACAACAGCATCGAAATTATGCATATTAGATGGTAAATTATATGAGAGAACAGGAGCGTTTGTATTTGTAGACTCCTTTTCAGTTTTTCCCGTGTTATTAGACTCTTCTTTGCTCTTGCGACTAATAGTTTGAATCCTAGGATCTCTAGATGCTAAGCGCGGATCCCTGGCAAGGCGTGGGTCTCTGACTTTGGCAGGTAGTGTTACAGAAGGGGTAGTCTGTATCATGCTCGTATTATCTTGCCTATTGTTAATTTTTTGATCAGATACAAAATCGATTTTAGGTAAAGGCAATTTAGTTTTTTTGGAAACTGATGCATTTGATGAATCGTTAATCACAGAGAAGTCATTGTCCTATGGGTTGAGAGAGAGAGAAAAAAAAAAAAAAAAGGAAAATAAGTATTACTATTAATTTTTCACTAAAATGAGTACAGCTAACTAAATGCAAAAGATAAATAAAAAAACAAATTAGTCAAAGGGACGTATATACAAAATTTGAATAGAAAAAATCTAAGGAATATTTACTTAAAACAATACTGTATATGTAAGTCATCATCCAACTACAAACAAGACAACCCATAATATAACATGCATGCTCCTCAGGAATGGGGAACCTCAACCCAGATATTTCAAAGTTTAATCCATACCTACCATATAAAATGAAAGGGGTCCCTATTATTGAACAAATTAAAAACAAAAACACTGCACATAAAAAAAAAAAAAAAAACCCACACCCTAGTAGTCGCAATTTTCTGTTTGGAAAAATAGAACCCAGCACACCATTACCTGGTGCTTGTTGATACTTTCTGGTGAATTAGCTGAAGGCTCTGTTGAGTCATGGTCCACCTGCTGCTGCAATATTCCCAGTAATTCTTGCTGCTTAGCTATCAACTGTTTTCTCATCAAAGTTTCCGGTTGCTCAACAGGTTTTCTTTCTTCCTCTTTCTGTTCAGAAAAGACAGCATTAATTAGCTGCCTGACTACTGAACATTCGATAGGTTAATAAAATGTCAAATCTTATTGAAATTAGCAATGATCTTATTTGTGAAACTTGCTGTTTCAAATTTGTATGGACAGTAGCTAATGTAATAAATATAAAGACATTAAGATAATCACAAACGAAAATACCTAATTTTTATTACTACCATCCTTTATAAACCATTGTTAGACAAGAAACAATGCTATATGTTTACCATTTATTAAAATGGCTTTACTTAGTATTCTAAAAACTACTTAAATCGTGTCTTTCAAAAACAAACTTACTGCCCAACCTTTCAAATACTTAAGTGGAGGAAATGAAAACAAGGATACTACTTGGAAAAAAATCAAACCAGTTAATTTGAATGAGATAAGTCTATTAAAACCAACTGAAATGAACATGAAATGTTTATTTCCATGAAAATGGACAATGAGATATTCAATTAGCTCGAATTCTAAATCTTAATTGTGCTGTTTAAGATGGCTAAAATATGAAGCAAACTATATATATATATATATATATAAATACATAAAATTAAAAAAAAAAAAAAAAACAGGCAGCAGACAAAATGGGAAAGGGAAGTTGGATGATGACAGGACTTATTTTGTATACACATTCTTCTGAATAAGAAAAAATTTTCCTGGCTTTATGCAGTAAAAAAAAAACAAACAAAACAAAGACACCTAACTTATTACCATGGTGACCAAAGAGTATAAATGCCTGAAATCAATTCTAAACAAAGTTAAATTTACAGAGAAAAATATGAATTCAAACCCCTTACTAATGACAAAATCAAATGAAGAATTCTTTGATTCTAGATGCACCAGAACATTACATGGCAAATACTGCATAATAATAGTTAAGCTAATAAAAGAAAACAGTATGTTCTGAAGAGTAGTGAAACAACCTTTCACTTATACTCTTAAAAAAAACCTACATCTACCTATTCATAAATATTTTATTGATTAAATCGCCTACTTAAAAGGTCACAAAAATCTGTGACTCACCCCAGTACATTACTGCTGTAGTAGTACCTTCCGAGAACCAAATGGCCACAACTAAGCATTTTACCAGATAAACACCCTCAAAATGGAGTTTCAATGAAAGAATAGGCTAATTAAAAAAACACACTTTTCATAAATAAAATCGCGACAACTTGTGTTTTCCTACATGATCCCAGGGGTGGGGGGAACCTAACAAACTGTTATGAAGCTTTGACCTCATAAAACAGATACATATACACTAATGAATGATTCTGAATAAATTATGGATTAATAAATTAAATGCAACCACAGTAAAAAAAATATACATATAAAAAATTTCCATGAAGCAAAAATGAAAATTTGGGAAAGCATTTCTCTAAGAATGAACAATAAGCTAATTTACTGCAACAAAATTCTGAAGAACCGAAACATTCCTCACATGACAAGGCAATACGTAATAGGTTAGTAAAAATGGAATTGACTAATCTTTTATTATAACTAAGGGAAGGGGGTAAAAATTCATCAACTGGAGCTGGCAGGATATCTTTTACCTGGACTAAAAATCTTGGGTTCACATGTATGTTTCCTTGTCCAGGAGGATCTGCGATGATGGGCCAAGCTGGATCCAACATGTTCACACGCATATCAAGTGCATATAGTTTCTGGTTAGGGAAAAACATCTGCCAAGTCTGTCTAAGTTTGTACATGGATCCTCTGGTTTTTTCATCCACCTATACGCCAAAAAAACCTGTATATTTAGCAATACAAACCCAATAGTCAGTCTGTCAATCTTCTTACGTTTCGGAAACCTTTTCCATTACAAACATAATCAGCAAATGAATTAATGTGTAGCAAATCTACTTGGCACAGTACTAACAACTCAAAATAGAAAAATAGCCAAGTAACTTTACATACTAAACAATCAATAACTTAAGCTCTCTGCTCAATGTAAAACATCTGATGTACAAAACATATCACAAAATCATTGAAATATATTCTTTAATAAAGCAATCAATACAAAAGAATTGAAAATTAGAGGTATTCGTAATTGGAGAAAAAAATAAAAATAAAAGACTAAACTTTATTCACTTAAAGAGCATCCAAATTACCTTTCACAAAACCCACCCATATGACTATTAAGATTTAGAAATCTACATAAAAATCACTGCAACTCATCCTAACCTTTTCAAAAGTATCACAAAATATAGCAACTATATTTTTGCTGAAAAGCTGAGGATATTCACACTCATCCAGATTCTTTATTATCGAGTCAATCAAATATAGAACTGGCAATTTCTGTGATGGTTTCACCTGAAAAGAACAAAAACAGACTCAAAATATGAAATATGATATTTTGGAAATGTGAATACAAAATAAATCACCATAATCTCAAGTTCTGAGGGAGAGGGAAAAAAACCGAATGCTTGGTTATTCAGTTTGTATAAATGAACTAGTGTGACCAAGTTCAGTGTTTTGAGTAAGCCGTGACTCTGAAAATACACTGAAATAATTCACATGTCAATAATTGTTAAATATTGGCAAGGAGCCAAATTACACAGCTTACTTTAAAAATGTAATTGAAATATAAAGAGTATGAAGAAATGTCCAAACTCTTACCTGACATCCAAAAGAATGGAACTTAACAGGTGCTTTGGAAGGAATCGTGACGCTTACTATAAGATACATTCCTTAGGTCACAAATGACCTAGTTAATGGCCAACAAAGAATGACAAATCCAGGATACAAAAATATTTTTCAAGTATTTATTACCAAGAATATCAATGATCAGCAGGAGCGATGTTTTCCACCTGTTTATCAATTTCTAATGTTTGTTATAGCACGGTGTAAAAGAAATGACACCGCCCTGTATTTCATATGTAAATGCATAATCAGAAAACCATCTTCATTTAAGAAAGTGTGTAGCATCTTCATTCCTACAGCTTTTCTTTTGATGCTCCTTCTTCAAGCTCCACTATTTGATGGAAACTGATTCTTGTCCAGTGAATCACAACAGGGTTTCTTCGTAATTTTGCAAAATGAATGGATTCCATTGATACAACTTAGCCAGTTTATGGCAAAATAAACCTAATAAAGATTCCCAAAATAGATGGCAAAGAGTTTTGTAACAACACAAAACAAACAATCTTATGATTTGCAATTAAAATACATGTTAATTTATATCAGATTTTGTATTATTAAACGAATTACCAATATTAGCAGCAAACATAAAATTATTCAGAGTTGTTGTTACAGTAACTCTTATAAAGTACATTCATTTCACAGTAAACCATCTAATTGACTTGGGAACCTCTCAAGAGTGAAAGAAACAAGTTTAGAGAAAGTTGGCGACATAAATATCAAACTTCAATTTTATAATCACAATATATTAAAATAAAAATTAATTAGCATCAAAAGTAAGCTAATTATTTAAAAATAGAAATTTTTGAAAAACATGCTGCCAGCCAACTTGATCAACTAAACCTGCATCTGTTCAAAATTGAAACTTCATTTATGATAAAAACAAAACAAACTTGCATGTTAAGTACTCAGAAGGCAAGACATATTGACTGGCAATCATTTATTCTTATAAACTAATACAGTTTCTAACTGTTCAACAAACGCCAGCTGAAATTTCTTGATACTTTTGCTGAATCCAGCTTGAGATGATGTAGCTTCTCAGGGTAAGAGAGTGTAAAAGCAGCCAATTCAAATGAAATTCATTTTATTTCTACTCAAAGATAACCCATTAATCATTTATTAGTGTTTTGATCTGCATTACATGCTCAGACACACGCATTATGCTTGACGGGTTTTTTGTTCCGATACTGTAATTCAAGACAGTAAATTTAAGGTTCAAGTGACCAATAATTACAAACTTTTGTTTATTGCTGTTTCAAAGCCAAGTTATTAATATATCAGCAATATATTTGGACATACTTTTTATTAATAGAACAGATAGCCCATGAGTTGTCCAAGGAGGGTACTTTTACTACAAACAGTGAAAAGTTCCTAATTTGTATTAATACTCGATTTTACCTTTTCCTAGATACTGATTTAACATTTTGTTGAGATATTTTCAAAATAACCCATGGTTAAATAATAGGATTCCTTAGTAAATGGAAATCACATTTTGAGCTATATATGATAAAATAATTTCAATGGAGAAAATTTCTTCATCAAGCCAAAGACTAAAATTATGAACAATTATTTACTGGATGGAGAGTTAGCCATTCATGAATAATCTATTGGGTAAAATTTACAGTATAATCAATCAATACCTCTGATATGTAATTATTGTACTTCATAAACTAATTAATGCATTCATTCTTGTGATACTAATAGTAATAATAAAACCCCCCACTGCCAGCACTCTACTACTGAGTCACCATCCTGTCTGGAAAAAAAGAAAAAAAAAAAAAAGAGAAAAAAGAAAATTACACACAAGTGTAATTAAGATAAGTTTTGAGTTTATTAATTTACATATGTATTTGTATTAACACATACAAAATCCAAACTCCTTGGACAAAAACAAGTGTAACCCCTTATCCACAAATGCACATAAGAATTTATATTTTCAACAAAATAAGAATATTACTGTCATATACGCCATCATGCCATACACAGAAGTTCACATGACCACAAAAATTACTGAAACATTCATCAAAACTAAGGGTTTTAATACACACATACAAAATGCATATTGCTTTCACAAAAAGCAAGAGTGAAATACACACCCAAATGATTCAAATTTTACTAAGGATAAAATTTGTTGAACACAGCTAATTTAATCTAGTTCTGGAAATTTCAATTTTGTTAAATGGTTGATACTAAAACCATAACCCAGAGTGGAACCATTCAAGTGTGTACTTACCTCCCTTAACTTGTCTAGAATTCACACACACACTTCAAATGAACAATATCAAAGTTATGATCCCTTTACGTTTATTAGAAACAGTTTCAACTTTATCATCAAGGAAATAGTAACTTAATATTTATCTCTATACATAGACACATACCTAGTTGACTTAAAGGCATCCGAAGTTTCTCAAGCTCTATGCACAAGGTAGACTGCATAAAGAACATATATAGAATGTGGGCTGCATGGTACTGAGCCTAGGCCCACAACTACAAACACGAAGCCACGGAAATTGGTTAAGTGTTAGTTGATATATGTAATACTAATTCCAATAAAGATGACATGAACAATTAGCTAGGCAGTGCAAGTCTAAAGGGGATAAGTTATTGATTGATAATACTTTTGGCTTTGTTGTAGCATATCATACAGACTGTTTCATTACACCAATGCTACCAAAGGAGCTGAACTACAGAATCTTCTTTACTCAGTGTTTGGTCCTAGATAGCTTGAAATGTACATATTTTACTTAGAGATTCCATTTTCAGCATGGTTTCTGTGGTCAACTGACCTTTTTATCAGGAGTCACTTTTCCATCACTTATCAAGGTTCAGCAAGAACTGGGTGGATTTTAAGTTACTGGCATTAGAAAGGCAGTCTCCGATTTGGACAAAAGGTTCTAATCCTTGACATTCCAAACAAACCATTGTTCTAACATTTTAAAGTGGCTACCAAGGGGTTTATACATAACTATATAAACCATGGATACAAATGTTGAGGCAGATGAAAACTGTGGACCCCAACAAATGACCTGAATGTGTCTATAGGGTAAGAGACAAGCCAAGTGCCAGCAGCTTGTTCAAGAAACATTGCTCTCAAAACAGTCGAGTACACCTAGTTGTAAAGAAAGTGCAAGGAAATCTCCCCTCAATAAAATTGTCTCAAAACACCAGCAACATTTAAAATGACCAAAGTAAATACTTCAATAATATTAATAGAATAATGTGTTGATTATTCAATATCATGTAGCAAGTTATTAGCAGTGATATTTTCAGGAACTGTTAATGTCACAAAACAGTTATCTAAGTAATCTGAAAGCCTAATTCAATAGTTGAATGTATTTCAGTTTTGGTTTGGTGTGTTAATAAGTAGGTAAAGTGGAATATGGTGCATGTATTAATATTCATTAATTAAGTGTTAAATTAGAGTTCAGCCGAGTAATATCAAAAACCATCACCATGTGATGGACACAAATGGTTATTTAGTTAATATTTTCCAGAGTTAATTCTAATAAACAATCACTGACAAACACATATACACCACAAAATATTATAAGCAGTGCTTTCTGGTTCAGAATGTTTCATAACTATATGATTTCTGGATAACTCCCACTGGATGGCACCTTGGGCAAGTGCTTTTCATCATGCTTCAAAACGTGGTTAGTGATCCTGCCCAACTGTGGTTGCTGTTGGCTGGTGTCAATGCCTTTTGAATGAAACTGGTAGACGTAGAATGAAATATAGATAAGTATTTCCCCAGTCTTCGCATGTGTTTACTGACTGGAAACAAACCACACAGTTCATAAATATGTCTGCTTGCAGTTTAATGTGAAAGCCTGTTGGACTCCTTGACATGTGTGATCTCTGTAAACAAAAGGCTCAGTATAACCTTGTCTGGACTGTTTGTTGTTCAGTAGATTGGGAGTGCTTACTACTCTGCTCAGAAACGAAAAGGACACCTGACTCTGTAGAAATCTCTTCCTCACGAAAGCATGGAAAAACAAATGTTAAAACAATTAGGAGATCATTCAGCTGGCAGAGATGGTTTTCATGACCAACACAAAAAGTATAGCGACTTGTAAATTTGTATGATGTCACAGAGTATAGTACCTTACTCTAAAAAAATAAAAAAAATCAGTGCCAGCTGTAGAACACTATCTCAAACTCCCCCCATCAATGGAAATAAGGGAAAAGCTGACAAAACTAATGATTCAACATATATTTGCAAAGAAGACTAACATTTTAAAAAAAGCCTAGAGTTTAACTACAACCAAATATTCGAAATGTGAACAGAAAATTGTTGTGAAAAACATTTCCACAAGTTCTACAAAACTATTTCCAAAGCATGGGTTATTCGAAAGCCAAGACACACCCAAATCACCCACTATACTTGGTTTTTAATCTAGAATCAAATGTTCACTTTAAGTCCATAACAACTGTTACATAGACCTGTATTTTTGAACCCCAACAGCACTAACACATGAAGATACTAAAATACATCTACCTAACATTCTAAGACCACAGTTAACCAATATGCATAACCTCATGCTACCTTGGTATTTAACTTATAATATTAATGTATACTTTTTGCCATGCAATTAACCTCCCCCCATTTTAATCACATATAAATGTATGGATTCAAAAGTATAAATGCTTAACCAAAATTGACAATTAAGTTCACTTTTAAATTTCTCTTAAGCCTAAAAGTACAGAATAAATTTGAGAATTGGCACAGAAACCATTCAATATTAAGTCAGTCCACACAAGACAAGCAGGCAAAAGATTTCCTGCAAAGAAAGCAGATTAGTTACCAAGATGTTTTCTGAAATTTAGATAGAAATATTGTTTTTAGAGACAAAGGCATGTGTTCAAAGTATTTTTTTTGGTTTTGCTTTACCCAACTACTATGACAATTTGAAACACTGCTACCAGATTATTACCTGACACATAGAAAACAATACCAGTGAAACATTTAACTGGATTTACTCAAACAGGTTGTAACACTTCTTGTTGCAACAGAAAAAAAAGAACACTAGATGAAACAGCAACATTTTGTTGTTCCTGTAAGATAGTAAATTATTTCCAATTTACTTGCCAGAACATTATCTAGACAAGTTACACAAAACTAAAGCCACCTGGAGCAGATAAAGCAAGGAACACGCCAAGACAATACAATCAAATATATCTTGCAGCAATCTAAGACATCAATATGATTAAGATATACATTCTCCCAATCATTGATCTTGAACTGTGTAAAATAAGTTTAAGAGAAACTAAATCAAGATCGTAGGCTAGTAGAGCTTGAGCTTACCTCTTGTTCGATTTTGATCTTCATCATACCAAGGGACTGAATGACAATTTAGTATGTGCTTTAATATATCAAATCCACAAATGAATATCGAAAAAGAGAGTGAAATGAAGAAAAAAAGCATGCATATGGCTGGATTTTGTCAACCAAAACTAAAGCTTTTATTTTTCTTCCATTCTCACTCAAACTTACTACCAGGTTAATTATTTTTAAAATGACAACTTGGTTCAAGCTATTCAAATTAAAATTTATTTCGTTATAGCAATTTAGCAATTTTGTGTAAGAGAATACATTTTCGCCCTTCATGTTTTTCCAAAGAATTACGAGTCAGTCAATGTATTTTGACAAACTTCTTTAGAAAAACTGTAACCTTTCAATCTTTGTACATAAAATATCGAACAAAGTGATACAAACTAAAAATCAAAATAATCAATAATCAGCAGTGACAAATACAATTTTTTTTTTTTTTTTAGGTATTTCCATATCTTTTATTTAACTTTTATATACAGAACAACTTTTAAATAATTTTTCAAGCTTACATAATAACCGTAAGATGTAGATTAAAGAAAACTTTACCTTTAAAAAAAGGCTATGCAGACAAAACTTTCTTTTCAAATAACTTATTAAAAAAAAGGGGGAGGGGCATCCTGCTATTTGATACTGCCAATTATAACGATTATTTGTTCGCTTTCAGTATACTCCAGTATGATGTTCGACATTTTATATGTACAAAGATTAAAAAGATCATCGGAAGATTCTTTTAAATATTTTTGGATGACGAACCTCTTATGGCAAGCAAAGGGAGAGTTAGTATGTTATTACAAACAAATGTACAATTTTTAAAGACAAATTTGAAGCCTTCCAGAAAATAATGGTAAAAACAAAACAAATCTTGCATTGCAGTTATGGTTGTACAAATCCACCATTTAACTCTAAAACCACTCCTTTAATGACGTATTTAGTATTATTATTATTATTATATATATATAAATAAATACACACACACACACCACAATGCTTTTATTAGGTTATATAATAAAACAATGGCCCCATAAACTGAAGTATTACTTAAATGTTTTCATTGAGTACCTTATTCAATTACTTCATAGACTACATCGTGTATACACACACACAGAATTGACGTTTTCTACGAGTTATTTCTATTGTGATAGAAGGGAAACAACCATGCTAATTAGAATAAAATTCGGGGAAGGAGAGAGTGAAAGGTCTATTAACTGAAACCCCGCCCAGTTACTACTAAACAAGGAGTAGTTTCGAGAATATGGAGGTGGTTTGGTTGTCGAAGGGAAAATAAATACAAAGGAAAACTAACTAGAGACGGATGAAACTAAATTTCACATAGTGTACAACATTAACCCAATAAAATTATGCTAATCGAAAAATCGGTTTTTGTCTAGTATATGCTATGCCCCATTCCGAAATTCATTACTGACGTTATCTCCTGTAATTTTTTTTTTTGGTTTCGGAATAAAAACTTATCTAACAGATTAGAAAACGGATAAATGTATTCGGGCTAGTACACCCTGCACAAGCCATTGTATGTCACAGTTGTACAAGCTTGGATTTCATAAGCGTTCAACAGTGACAACTGCTACAACGGTAGACATATATTACATATTCTGTAAAGATCTATGAAATGTTTACGAATAAACATTAAATGGATGGATTAAATTATACTTTTTAAAAATGCAGCGTAATAACGAGTAAAAAAAAAAAAGCATCCTTCATTACTTTTAAAATATACTTTTACTCCCACCTCAGGCTGTATCATGTATATATTTGTGGATGCATATATATATACTACACATGTAGTCATACAAACGAAGATAAAAATTCAGGCTCAGTGTGGTTAAAATATTGCACACTAGCAAGAATCATTATCATATATATATATATATATATATATACACACACACACAGTTTTAAATATTCGACTCCAATGGCACCATATTGTATGTTAGAACTTAGTAGAATACTAAAACATACGCGATTCCTTCCACGAAGTACATGTATATTAAAGTTTAGAATAATGCGAAAGACATTATTGAGTAATATTGGCAATAGAAGTAAATTGAATACACACACACACACAAAATTCAGAGATTTAAGTACACTAGGAACACGCCGTTCCAAAATAGCTAAAAACTCCTCGGAAATTAACTTTAAATATTTATCCTATCTAAAACAAGTAAATGAATTGCATTTAATAACGATAACACACTAAAATTCGCAGTAAGAGAAGAGGGAAGATGAAAATAAGGAATAACTACAAATTGAAACAGCATATTTTAAAAGGGATTTTGTAGAGAGGCTTACCGGGGTGTAGATTATGTTTAAAAAAATAATAAATAAATAAAATTGTACGGAAATCCGTTTTCGAGGGCATGGGTTACGAATGTAAAGGTTTCAAACATAAATCATGGAAAAAAAATTAATTAAATGCTAAAGCTACAGAAATTGGCGGTAATAGGGAGGGGTGCCAATGCACCCCCCTCCAATTTTTGCTTCTAATTTTGTCAAAAATTACTACCGAAAGCGTAAACTCAGTATAAAATAAGCATTTTGAAAAACAGTTAAAGGGTAGCAGAGTTGGGTGGGACACCAATCTGTTATGTCAAATGCGTTAATCTAAATAAATAAACAACCATAGAGCAATACAAAACACCTTGAAATAGAACTGAGACATTCTTTTGTAATCACGAGGATTTGCAATTTTCTAAAACGTTAAAGCTAAAACGAATAGAAAAAGAATCGATCTTGTTTAAGCTTTTCAAATTCATCAGTATGCCTAACATTATGAATACATTACTTCCATCACTGCTACCAAACGAAGTGTGTGTACCATCCTGTTTTAGCTTCTACAAAAATTGCCTTTCGTATTTCATTTTGAATCATTACTTATGTTTGCATAACAAGTTTCAGATTGTTAATTCTTCAGTTTTACACAAACTCGTCAAACTATATAGACTATAATGTCGTCCATTGATATATTTACTTAAAACGTTAAGCATTAAGAAATATTTGAACCTATAATAATCATAATAAAATGATCATATGACAGCTTAAACGTTCCACTAAATATAAATCAGTTGCTATGTGGTAAGTAGCTTGCTTACCAACCACATGGTTCTGGGTTCAGTCCCACTGCGTGGCACCTTGGGCAAGTGTCTCCTACTATAGCCTCGGGTCGACCAAAGCCTTGTGAGTGGATTTAGTAGACGGAAACTGAAAGAAGCCTGTCGTATATATGTATATATATATATACATGCATGTCTGTGTCTGTCCCCCCCACCCAACATCGCTTGACAACCGATGCTGGTGTGTTTACGTCCCCGTAACTTAGCGGTTCGGCAAAACAGACCGATAGAATAAGTACTAGGCTTACAAAGAATAAGTCCCGGGGTCGATTAGCTCGACTAAAAGGCGGTGCTCCAGCATGGCCACAGTCAAAATGACTGAAACAAGTAAAAGAGTAAACTCGTCAAACTATATAGACTATGTCTTACATTGACTTAAAACGTTAAGCATTAAGAAATATTTGAACCTATAATAATGATAATAAAATGATCATATGACAGCTTAAACGTTCCACTAAATATAAATCAGTTGAAATAAAATATACGAAAAGGAAAAAAAAAACCTACAACTAGAGGTCATGTAACAAACATTAACTGACCTATATTATGAATTCAATGAAGGAGTTACTACTGAATTTACTTATATGATTCGCATTTAAAAACAGAAGGAATAAGAAATTTAACACAATACAATAATGGAAGAAGAAGAAGAAAAAGTAAAAACACAAACACATAAGTAGAATTATAATAGAGAAGCTTTCATTTCGCACTCAAATTTCAATCACACAAACCAAAGATGGCGGTCGCGGAAAAACATAAAAAGAAAGGAAAATATTGATTGAAATCCGATGGCGAATTGATAGAATCCTAAAAAAAAAATGTAGAAAGCGAAACCTTTTGTAAATGCTGCTCGATCAGCTGAACGATGTGTTGGGCATACTGGATATGATCTTCGGCAAGCATGGTCAACATACTGATTAGTGGCTTGCTATTAATCGTCAAGTCAGCAAGAGACGAACGGTAGCTATCTATCACTTCTTCGGCATCAGCCATTTTCTCATATATATATAGAGTCTAGTGAATCTTCTGTTGAAGGTTTTGATGTAGAGAATTTTACAACTTCAGAACTGCTCCATAAAAAATAGATATTGGAAAAATATAAAAAAAAAAACTTCCTGCCTGTAAAAATTACTTTCTAGCGATATATTAGTGTTGCTGTTCTCTTTACAAAGCTATAATTTTGTTAGACATCTTCAAGAGAAGTCGAAGTAACAGCTAAGAGACGCAGGACAATGACGTAGACAGCTCACGCTTACGCAGAATCACCGACTGACGTTCTCATTGGTCAATATTGTTTGCACACGTGATTCAAAATACCTTCCATTGTAAAGAAATAAATTTTAAGGAAAGAAGTTCTCTTGAATTCTTGGAATCATTATATGTCTTTTTTAATAGAATAATACTCGCCTCTACTTCTTTTTCTATTTAAGATAAAATGTTTAAGAATTCATGCAGTTTATAATGAAATTTTATCGATATTTTAAAATATATTGAGTTCAGTCAAATTAACGAACAGTTAATACAGTTTTTGCGGTAAATAAGTCTACATATGTGATTGAAAATTAGTTCGCGAGAAAAGAAATATATTTTCATGATCTTAAAAAAATATTGACAAAAACAAAATATTCTTATTTTTATTCTAGTTTAAATTCAAAAGGAACAGAAAATTATAACGTCAAATATAGAAATGTTAAAAAAAACCGGAAGCTAACGGGATTTACTGCCGAACTTTTTTGGTCACCGTGAATCTCTGGTATTTTGTTTTGTTGCCAATATTATTTAAAATTATTGTCAGTGTGAGAGGTTAACGCCATTTTTATATGATTCCATAAACATTATTTAGATATATATTTATTTCGATGTACGTTCAGTAATGTTATGTTTTTCGATATTTTACGCCTCATTTACAAAAGCCATTCAATAACTTGTTAGACCTATTTCTGGAAGATAAACATCTGACTGTCTGCCTCTGTGTGTATGTGTGCATATATATATATATAGTTTGATAATTAAAAGTAAAATATATTTTATGCTTTAATACAGCTTTTTTTTTTTTTTTAGTGCTACATTATCTTCTATTCTTGATATGATTCTGTTCTGATTGTCCCTATATATAAACCTTTAATATCTTATATCATCACCCTTCTCATTGATCTTTAAATTCTTGTACAGCTTCCCCAGGAATATTACTATTTTTCGCGAAGATCTTCCATAAGGTAAGTCAATTGTGATTTTTTTTTTTGTTTATCTATTAAATTAGCTAACCACATTTTAAATTAATTGTTTAATCAATTAAGCTTTTGCTATAGTGTCTGTATGGGATGTGAGCAGACGACGAAGTGGGTGTGTTGCCTTTTAAATTTTATATATTTTTAAATGATAATGTAGCTTTTTTTTCTAAAAACCCCCAAACCTAAACATCGCAAATATTCATCTACGTTGTTACTTCTCTTGGATATATATCTCTATTGTCAGTTTGTGAGCTGTAACTTAATTTTAGAAATAAATTATGCGTGTGTTTGTGTGTATCAGAACAAATCAAATACAAATTTTTAACTTGGTTATCTTTTTTCCTTCTTTCGCCTTAATACCTATTTTGATTCATTCTACTGAAAATATTAATAATTCATACATACATAAAATACACCGCTATAGATTATATATAATATATATATGGGTAGATAGGTGTGCGTATAATATAAATAAGGTAGAAAGATATTCCTATAATTATTTACTATTGCGAGTAATGAATACGCACACGCACACACACACACACACACACACACACACACACACACATATATATATATATATATATATATATATATATATATATATATATATATATATATATATATATATATATATATAGTTATCTATGTTGTATTTCGTTAGGAACGTGGTAGTGCAGTATAGAGCTCGTCCACATTCAGAAATAACCCAGTAGTATAGGTCGTATTATTATAAACTTCGAACCCTAAAATATATATCAGATTGAAGTTAAATAGGTAATTGATTCTAAATATGAATACCACTGAATTATTGTGACATGCATAATACAAATATTAAAAAAAAGGCTTCTTTTAGAATTTATTATTTAACCATAGGTTTTACCATGGGCGAGCAGACAGACCTATGATGAAAAGCATTCTGTGACCCTCCTATTTGAATCTCTTTTTTTTTTATTGTGTATGTGTGTATATATATATATATTTCTACATTATCAATTATATCTATTTTCATTTTCATAATGCAGAAATGTGTGATTTAGAGAGATTTGGATGCTGTTTTTAGCGGGTTGAATTACCGCATAGAGGCTTCCACGTTAACTTGTAGTTGTGTCTTTTCGGTATTTTCGGGATGAAGTGGTTGTGATATAATGGTAACGACGAATAAGGCTTTGCAATAAACAATACATTTATGTTTGGTAATGTTGAATACATTACATATATTGATTTATAAGAATTTCTTCAGGGTTCACATGGACATTTATGGTAATAATAATTCTGTTGCCGAAAATTTAACGAGGGAAATCTAATGACGATGACGACTACTTTATTTTCTACAAGGGCAAAAAAGAGGACATTAGAATGGAAATAAACAAATGTGTAATGGGACCAAATATGTATATGTATGATGTATATTTGTGAGGGACAGATAGATGAGGGATCGTCTTCGTAGTTGCTCGATATGCTAGAAATAACAGCCAGATCTTCCTCCATTTACTCATACCATCATGAAATCGGAAAGACACGTTGGATAGCGTAGTCCTAAAATATACAAGAGACGGGATGATTACGGCTGGAACGCTTTTGATGATAAGCCTGCCTGGTCAGGACTGACTCGAGGCTAAGTAGCAATAAATATTCTGACAAAAATGATCAGCGAAAATACAATTCATGATGATGATGTAAGCTGAAAAAAGTGATTATTTTTAACCATTTTTAAAACACCGAAAGTGGTTGTCTCTGAAGTTGGAAAGTGCAAAAGGATTACGAAAGAACTAAATTCCTCCAAAAAGGTTTAGTTTTAGCACTCAAGGAGAATCACTGTTCCCTACAAATCCTAATTGCGAATAGCCCATTCTAAAATTGCCTTGAACAGTTTTTTTTTTTTTTTTTAACCAAGTGTCATATAATAGGATAGTCTAAAGATTAATAGTATAAAGTCTACTGGCTTTTTTTTAGATGTAAAAAGTATTCTCTGATACTTCGTCATAAATAACATAGTCGACAGTCAACCAGATTGTTATCATTGAATGGTAATTCTTTTCTATTCCTGTTTTACCTAGCTTAATATATGAACGGAAGGTTATTATTATTGTCTTTTCTTACATTGGGATTGATTGATTTAATACATAATGCAATGCAGTATTTATATGTAGTGAAGCCTCTTTCGGAATTCACCAGGTGTATACGTGTGTGTACGCACGCACACACACACATTTTTTTAAATGTTTATTTGAAAAAATGAAATGACTATCCACTTGCATATGGAATATGTATCTTATTGGGAGACAAGTGTACAGTAGCTATTGCAGAGTTGAAACTTGAAACCTTATATCCAGTCGATCATTGACCTGCAGGTTTTTCTCCTCTTCATTACCTTTACTTTGTTATTTCATACTTTACACTCAAGAATTACACAATCTGCTATTCAGATGCAGAGATAACCATTAACATTGTTGGCAGAAGTGGCAGTTCGCTCAACATCTCCCATTTTCTTTGATGCTTAACCAACTTGTCCATCACAGACCTCATTGGTATTAATTAGTTCGTTTAAATAGCACATATGCAAATATTTTTTTTCACACCGTCCAGATTCGTATTTAAATTATTGTGAAAACAATTGTTAGCTTTATGTATATTCAACCTTGTCTAAGTATATTATGACCTGAATGGTTTAAATTCTATAGGTTCTTATTTGACCATTCCACTCATAAACCCAATTTTTTTTCGTAACAAACCATACAAACCCACGTTTCTGTCTGGTTACCATGAATGGTAGTGTGTTTGGAGTCTGTGAAAGGAACGTTCGTGTTCATTGTAAAATACAAACTCAGACTTAGGACTATTAAGAATAATATTTATCATCATCATTTAATATTCGTTTTTCATGCTGACATGGATTGGACGGTTTGACAGGACTCAACATGTTGGAGGACCACACCAACACTAGTTCTCAAGTAACAGTGGGGGACAAACACAGGCACAAAGACACGCCCACATATATATTTACATGATGGGCTTCTTTCAATTTCCATCTATCCAATCCACTCACAATGCTTTGGTTGGCCCAAGGATATAGTAGAAGACAATCCAATGTGCCACACAGTGGGTCTCAACTTGGAACCATGTGGTTGGGAAGCAAACGTCGACACTTAAAAGAGATAATGACAGATTTTAGGAACATTTTTTTCCCCCTTTTTTAGAATCTTTTAGTCAACAAGAGCAGCAATGCTCATAACACTTTACAGTGCTTCCAAGATTGGTAGGAGGAACGTTTGAAGATATCAAACCTGAAACCAGATTTGAAAGCTTGCACCTGCATGAACTCTATTACAGGTACCCAAAATGTCAGGTGGTGGAGTTAAACCAGGTGACAGATTAGGTTTGAATTCAGAAGGGTTATAGCTTTCACAAGTACTCTGTATTGGCATGAGTTGGACAGTTTGACAAGAGCTGGTATGATCAGGGGCTGCACCAGGCACCTTTGTCTGTTCTAGCATAGTCTTTATGGCTGGATGCTTTTTATGTGGCACCCGCACTTTTTCACATGAGACAGGCACCAGTATTTTTTTTGTGTCACCAGTGCTTTTTGCATGTTGCCCAAAAGGATGAAATGCAAAGTTCACACTGGTGAGATCTGAATGCAGCATACAGTGAATTGGAACAAATATTGTGAGTCATTTTATCTAATGCTCCAATGACTATGCCAATATGCTGTTCATAATAGGGTCTGAAATATGAAAATTGTGAATATTGATCTAATTCAGATCAATATTGACATTAAATGTGAAAATCATATTTGATAGATGACATAGTTTTTGTGTAATTTGTCATTTCACCTTCTTTCAATGATAACTTCTCTGTTATATATTGCAAAAATTCTTTTTCTTTCAATATATTTCCTTTATTCTTGAAGTATATTAATTGTCACATAAATCTGTTTTTTTTTTTTTTTTTTTTTTTTTTTTTCAAGTACTCATTTCATTATTTCAAGGTTTAACAAGTTTGTTAGTTTCCTTTTTTTTCTTATATTGTAGTATTACTGGTAATATGTTATTAATAACTAAAATGCCAGTTCAAATGGCTGAGTATTAATTAATGCCAGAAGTTAGCTATTTGTATCTTGCCTCTTAATGTTATGTGTGTCCATGATCAAGCCATCTAGCTCTAACTAGGGTACAAAAGTCATATATTCACCAACATACACAGCAACAGTATATACTTATTGGTTTTGTAGTTTGAGTTCAATTCCTCCTGCTGGAAAACTATCTGTGATAGGTCAGTGTCTTAGTGATTTATTTTCTATCCTTGAGGATGGGTGTTGAATACTGGACCATGGATCTTTGTGACTTTTGGAAATGATTTGAGTCAGATTTGTAACCAATGGTCTTGGAGGCTAACAATTTCATTAGATCAGCACATTTCACAATGAGGTGATATCCTGTTTGGTAAATCTCACCCAGAAATGAACTGAGAAGAAATGCTTCTTGTTAGGAACAATATAGGTGGACAATGCTTGCATTGTTTCATTGGTAAGCACATATTTTCTCAGACATTTTAGTTCTTTACATCAGGTAGCCCGTCAACCTGGGCCCCAAAGTACATCTATTGAGTCTGAGAAAGTGGAGCTGGTGTAAGGTGTATTTTCTTCCAGCTTGCCAAGGATGAGTGTTATTTTGTGGATGGGTGCCTGGTATCTGATTTGCTTAAAATTTTTCTCAGTGCTGATGTGCTCTGTTTGCTACAAATGTTATTGTTTTCATCTGTCAGAATGTTGAAATTCTGTTTCCAAATCATTATCTCTTAGTTAATTTGTAAAAATCCTTAGTGAAGGCATTGTTGCCAAGCAAAATGTTCATAACTGTTAGCAAACATACCTTTCTTCTATACCTGTAGTTACATTTGATCATTATTGCAATTATATTCTGTTGTTTCTATTATTATTATCATTGTATATTCTTTTGTTGTTGTTGTTGTTGTCATTTGTTATTATAGAATTCTCCATGGAAGATTATAAATACCTTTTCAAGGTAGTGCTAATAGGAAATGCTGGTGTTGGAAAAACATGTCTTGTCCGAAGATTTACACAGGTAAATTAAATTCCTTTATAAATGTCTTTGTCTTGCTATGATATACAACATGAAGATCAGATTTTCATTTTGTTAATTGTACCCTGTACACTTTAAAATTAGTGTAAAGGCTGGGATTTCACATTAACTCCTTTCTCTATAGCAATTTCATTAGAAAGTTGCCTACTGAATGTGACATGAGCCTCCCTTATCTTGTGGGCTTGTAGGTGCTGGTGCCACATAAAAGCACCTGTGCTGGTGCTCTGTAAAAGCATCCAGTGCACTCTGTAAAATGGTTGATGTTGGGAAAGGCATCCAGTCATAGAAACCATGCCAAAACAGATATGGAGCTCTTCAGCTGGTCAGCTCTTATCAAACCGTCCAATCCATATCAGCATGTAAAATGGACATTAAATAACGATGATGATGAATCCAACTTTCCAAGGACTTTCTTCAGTGCTTTTTGTTAATAGTATTGAAGGTCTTTGTTAATTCAACAAAGATTTGATATAGTTGTATCTGCTCTTCAATGCATTTTTCTTGAAGTTATCTTGCAGAGAAAAATCCTGTCCATAATGCCTGATTGTATTTCAGTTAGCATTGAGGGTTAGATGTCTTTTATTAACCAACTGAACAGCAGTCTAAATAGACTTTTATCAATGGATTCCATGACAGTGATACCACAAGAGTTATAAACAGATTTGGATTCTTTACCTTTGTGTATTTAGCTAGAAATTTCATCAATCCAGACTTGTATAGGATTTCTTTTTCTGCTGTTTGTTATTAAGTATGGCGGACAAAAACTTTTCACCTTCAGTTTGCAATAGTTCTGTTGGAGTTGATACTTCTGTCTAATCCTGGTGCTTTGCCAGTATTGATCTTAATTGCCAGAACTACTTCACCCTCCATAGGCTTACAATGCATATGATGAAGTGAACTTTGTTGAAATAAACTATCAACAGTTGCATCATCTAATGCTGTGGGACTGAAAAAGAAGCCAGCAAGTGTTCTTTCCAATACTGTATGATACTGACTGCATCTTTAATGATGTCATGCCATTCTTGGATTCTAGAATAACTGCAACAGATGATCGTTTTCCAAGACTTGGCACAAAAGAGCATATAGAATTTTAGAATCCTCTTTATCAAAAACGACTTGAAACTTACTTGAGATATTTAGTCACTATGTGCTTTTAATCATTCTCAACCCTTGTTGCACAGTTGCCCTTTACACTTTCAGAGACTTTTCAATTGTTAATTCATTCTGCAAGTTTTGTAAAGAACTCATTTTATTCTCAGTAGCTGGCTGACAATCATCAAAACAATCTCCATGATTTATTATCTTCTCTTCAAGCACCACAGCTCCCAAAAATTTGATATAAAGTTTTCCCAAAAATAATCACACCTACTGATAATTAAGTCACCTAAGTAATAAAAGCTATCAACTACTTTCAGAGAGCCTTCTGAGCATTTTAGAAAATCTATTTTTTGTGAGTTCTTAATGCTTTTTGTCTCTGTGCATCTGCTGCATATCTGTTGACCTACCTGTCATCCCATACCTTGTGCTTCTATAATTTACACGGGGTACACTGTTTAAATTTTTTGCAACACTATTTGCCAGTGTTCACCATCAGCATTTCTCCCAAATTCAACTTTTTTACAAGATATGATGTTTATTTGCATTGATTGTTGTCTATTTTTGACATCGTGGATTGTTTTTAATAAACATTTATCAAAATTATCTTTCTTCACTTCAGGGATTGTTTCCACCTGGTCAGGGAGCTACTATAGGAGTAGATTTCATGATAAAAAGTGTTGAAATTGATGGGGATAAAGTTAAGGTAAGAATTGTGTTTTTAAAACTTCCATCTTCTCCATCCACTATTCGTGAGGGTAGAGTCCTCAGACACCTCCTATATAGGATCCTATCAGAAGCAACCATCATTACATTTTCCATCTGGATTCCCAAACGTGGCCAACTGAGACTATGAATATTATCCAACTATCTCAATATTTGTGTACTCCTAGGTCTCCAGCCAAATGGCTGGGTTTCAAGAATTCATTGTATGATTTTTTCCTATTACTTCTAATCATATGTCCATAGTGTCAGAGCTGTGACCTCCCAATGCAGAGAAGTAGTGGCTCAACCTGGAGAGTGAGTGAGTGGGTGGATGGACTTCCCTTGTGTTCACTGGTTTGTAAACAGTGGCTTCCTGCCAGTATCATTGCTTTGCAATCCATCAACAAAAGGATATCTTTTCTTTCTGGCATGTCTTGACATGTTGTACGATTTTTGTAAACGAAACAATCTTTAACAAATGTTTTTGCTTCCATTTCTCAATGTAAAAAAAGCATGTTTGAGTTGGGAGCTGTTCAGCAGATTGGGAGATAATTATCTCACTTGGAAACAGTTCAGGTTTGGCAACATGAAGGGCATCCAGTTATAGAAAAACTCTGCCTAAACATATTTGTCTGACCAGTGCAACCATGGAAAAGAGGACATTAAAATGATTATGATGATGTCTGCCTCTCAGTAGCTTATATCCAAATTTCTATGTATCTTTATCAGATATATACTATCAGCATCTGTTGATACTGATTCCTTAAAACTCTTTTCTACTATCTTTAGAATCTTATAAATGTCTGTTTTCTCCCAATTTTGTTCTTAACCAATAACCTTTTTATTTTTGTATTCTTCACTAAATTCATTGATATTTATGGGTATGATGTAAGCAGTTACTCTTTTGTTTTCTCTAAACTCATCTCCCTGTTCATTGCATATAATAGCATACATGTAACAACAATCATATATATCCATTTATTTCTTCTGTGAGAACTCCTATCTTCTCCAACAAGATTTTAATTACCATTAAACTCTAATTAGAGAATGTGTTGTGAAAATAATGTAGCTTTACTTATTGCAATTTTGTAATCAGTAATAGTACTTCTCATAAACAATTACCTGTTCTCTTTTCATTACTTATTTTTGAACTTATGTTTCCAATCTTTCTGAAAGCTTCTAACCAAAACTCTTGAAGGCAACCTGGCTTTCACTTAAAGAAAGAAATATTTTGTACTTCAGTAACCAGATTCCTACAGGGTTGAAATGCATGCAAATTTGGTGTAGTACTCACATATCTGGAACGGCACGTTTTTATTTATACATGATTTGTTTATACATGATTTTGCATATATATATATATATATATATATATATATATATATATATATATATATATGCAAGTATGTATCTATACATAAAGTAAACAAATTAAAGTTGAATTCTGTACATAGAAGCTGCATTCTTAAATTTTAGAGGTTTTCCTCTATTTTCTATGTCTTTGTATCTACTTGTGTATGTGTATATAATTGTCTATTTCTAAATTTTATTAAAGAATTCAAAATTCTCCAACTTAAAACTCGATTGTTAAAAAATTTGAGTGGCCTATAAACTGGCAGATGCAATTTCAGGGAGAGGGGAAATAACTGGTATAATTAAGATTTTTTTTATTTCACTGACTTTGGGTACATGTAGAATTAAGATTTTTTTTATTTCACTGACTTTGGGTACATGTAGAATTAAGATTTTTTTTTTATTTCACTGACTTTGGGTACATGTAGAATACTCATCAAATGCTTCTATGCATTTTTTTTAACTACAGCAAATGTGATTGAAAACAAAAATAATATTAATGTAAACACAATTTTAATATAATTTCTGTTTAGTTTTTTTTTGTGAAAATGCTTCTTCCCTAATAATTTAAAATTAATACATATAGATGAGCATATACAATTATTTGAAACTTATCTGGGAGAAGTTTTTCTGTTGAAATGACAGTTTAAAGGAAATTTACAAATTACAAATATAAGAATATAACTAAATAAAAAATTACGTATATTGCTACAGAGATAGTTATGTGGTTAAGAAGATTGCTTTGTCACCTGGTCACTTGGTTCTGTTTTTACTGGAGCCTAAATTAACTTGTCAGTGAAATTTGGTCAATGAAGATAGTCAGAAACCCTTATTTATATGTGTGTGTGTGTGTGTGTGTGTATGTATGTATATATGTATAAAATGATGGTTGAGTACTATTGTGTGGCACCTTGGCCAAGTGTCTTCTACAATACCTCCAGTCCAACCAATGCCTTGTGAGTGAATTTGGTGCATGGAAGCTATGTTGAAGCACATCTCACACACACACACACACACACGTGTATGTTTGTCTCCTGCCATCATTTGACAAGTGCTGTTGGTTTGTTTATGTCTGTGTAACTTAATAGTTTGACGAAAGAGACGGATAGAATAAGTTTCAGGCTTAGAAATATGTACAGGGTTGATTTGTTTGACTGAACCCCTCAAGGTGGTACCCCCACTTGGCCACAGTTTCAACGAAACAAGTAAATGATAAAACACATATACAATGTTTATGTCTATGTTGTGTCCCTTTATGTCCCACAATTTAGTATCTTGGCAAACAGAGATTAACAAAATAAGTGCTAGACTAAAATAAGTATTCTTTTCTACTCTAGGCACAGGGCTCAAAATTTTTAGGGGAGGGGGCCAGTCGATTAGATCAACCCCAGTACGCAACTGATACTCAATTTATCGACCCCGAAAGGATGAAAAGCAAAGTGGACCTCAGCGGAATTTGAACTCAGAACGTAAGGGCAGATGAAATACCACTAAGCGTTTCGCCCAGCCGCCTTAGACTAAAATAAGTATTGAAGTTGATATAAGTGAAATTAGATTAATTCCAATTTAAAAGAATTTCATCAAATTAAGTGACACATACAGTTTATATATATAGTTATTTGTCATCATTTAGTAAAGGTTTGAAATGAATATTTGAAATCAGTATCTCAAAACTGAAATTGATATCAAAATATAAAATTGTATTTAAAATTATGTAAAATAGTCCTTTGAAAAACATAAGTGTTACTATTAGATTTCTTTGCCTATTGACATTGAATAATTACCATGTGACCTGGTGTAGTATTGAACTGACAGTCATAAGCTTATGGTTTCGATACTTAGGTTGCATAGCACACTGTGGCACCATGGAAGGCTGGTTCATTCTATTCAGCAGAAATAAGTACTAGTCCAGTGCTAGGCCAGCCATCTCTTTCTCCAGTTATCACATCTAGGATGTTCTGCTGGGTCATGGGTGATGAGACCAAAAGAGTATGTGTCTACTTGTGGTTACATGTGTCTCTAAAACAATTAGCAAAAGCATGGTACATGCTGCCAAGTCAGCCTTAATTCTGAGTAACAGCTATGGTTTGTTTTTTTGTTTTTTTTATTGAATCCAGCATAAAATGTATTTTCATGGAGAATCTTAAACTAATGAAATTTCCATTTCTTTTGTGTAATGCTTATAATTTATTGTTTACAGCTGCAGATATGGGATACTGCTGGCCAGGAGCGATTCCGTTCCATTACTCAGTCATACTACAGATCCGCAAATGCTCTTATTGTCGTTTATGATGTTTGCTGCCAAGCATCTTATGACAGTCTTATCCAATGGATAAATGAAATCGAAACTCATACTAACAGCAAAGTGTTAACTTATTTAGTTGGTAAGTTTTAATTATTTCCACTTGGAGCATTAATTATGTTTTTCTTTTCAAATCATTTAATTATCAAATTAAGAAGTGATCCAATGAATACTCTATGCTAACAAAAATTCTCAATTAATTGTAATATCCTTCTTAGGCAGCATTAACCCAATAAGAATTACTAGCAATTCTGATAGAAGTACATCTTTTAATGAGTGAGATGTTATTCTTTCGAGTATCTTTCCACTTTTTAAAGATTTTTTTCTATCAACAGGAAAATCTTTTGTAAACATTTTTCTGTGAAGAGACTATCTTTAGTAAATGTTTCACTTCAGTTTGTTATAAAATATTGTTTGAAGCATTTGTCTGCTACCCTAATTATTATTAATAATAGAAATTCTTGATACTCAGTTTAGGTGTTGGGTGTTGGTTTAGGTGTTGGGTGAAAAATTTAACAGATAAGTTTGAGTGACTTACTTTTAAATAACAGATAAGATTTCAGTAGAAGGATGATAACTGAGAATTGAATGCTTAAATTTTATTTCTGCAGTGACAGATTAAACATGAAATATGCATTTACATATTTTTTTAATACAGGATTGTCAAAGTGAATTTCATCTAATGTATACAAGTATGGAAAAGTAGATGTTAAAATGATGTAGTTGTGTGTGTGTGTACATATACATATATGTAATTTTTAACAGCTTGAATGTACTGGCTTTTTTCATTTTTACTTTTTCAACTCAGTGGTCCTAAACTCTCTACTATGTTCAAATTATCTAATCAATCATATACAATTTATTTCTCATTAGTCATTATAGATATGCTACTTGCTTTGGCCATGTTTATTGTTTTTTTTTATTTTTTATTTCGTATGTGTATTTCGTGTGCAAGATTCTTGATGTGGATACGTGTGTTGAAAGAAATACAATTAAACAGTTTCGAACAACGCCAAAACAACGCCAGATCATATATTCAAAATAAATGGAAGTGGAGAGACAAGTTACTGAAGAGATTGCAAGAGTGCAATGAAATAATTTAACAAAAAACTATATAAATTAATAAAGGACTGAACCAGTGCGTGTGTTTATTACCAGCATAATGCCTCTCCCAAGGTTTAATTGTGTTTTTTTTTTTAGTATATATTTTACAATTTTACCATTTATTTTATCTTTCATTTCAGCAATGATAGCAATTCTATTAATTGTTCACTTGTTTTATTTATATAGTCATTTTATTTATATAGTCATTTGTTTGTGTTTTCACTTTCAGTACTAAGTTCTGTCATGTAGAACAATTTTCTACTGAGCCACTGAAGTAAAACACAGTCTTCTGTTTCTGGTTATTTATACTGTCAATTTACATTGGTGCAATTAGTATACTGGAATTGTACATTATATTTTGTTAGTTTACCATTTTCAGTCATTGATAGCACTATCCAAGGAGTATCTGGCGTAATTTTTTATTTAAATTAGGGAAGATTATTTTCCTAGTACTACTAGACATTGAAGACTCTTACTGATAGTAAGGTTTGGGTATAACTTCAGGCTCTTTGGGCAAAGCTTTTTATGTAACTGCTTGATTCATTCTTTAATGAATATTAAATTACTAAAGTGCTACCCAACATATGACATGACTTTTGAAGCGTATATTTTACCACCCTGGCTAATATCAGGAAGCATGGCATACATACAATAAAATATAATTTAACTTTTATCAAATTTTTGACTACTTATACAAAATGATGAAATCAATACTAATGTTCAAGCAAAAATATTTATCTTAAAATAAAATTAAAACAAATTCCTCATTTGTATAACTCCTCCCATAACTACTGTCATTTACTCCCTCTCTTCCTCATTCTCCACCCCTCCTCTGATTCTTTCTCTCCAATCATCTTGCACCTCTCAGCATTTCTTGTTTGCTCTCTCTCTTTCTCTCTCTCTCTCTGATGTAAAACATGACTGGAGAAATCAACCAGTCAACCAACATTTATATTGATTATTATATAGAGACTTCTCTTCACAAATAGATGATTATGAATTTGTTAGTAAAAGTTTCAAAATGAAATATGACAATGTGGTGATGACTGTTTTCTGATTATCTTAGTCTGTCACATTAATCTTATTTTTGATAATAGCTCCTTCATACATGGAAATCAAGAATGACGCTGCCATAATTGTGAGATTGTTATCATTTTAAATTTTAATTCTTTAAATCTATATATGCAATCTCATTAACAGAACAATACTACCATTGAAAAAAAAATATGTTCTTCAATCAACAAATGACATCTAGTTTAAGTATCAGTACAAAAACTTCATTGTTAACTATTGTTTCTTTGCATATGGTCCTAAAAGCTAACAAAAAGTTATCAATTGATTTAAAAGAATAGAATTATAGTGAGCTATTCCATACAAGGGGTAAAAACATGGCCTTCATAAGCAGCATTGAAGTCAAAGGTGACATATTTGATGACAGTATTTTTGGATGATAAGAAGACTTTTAACAAACAACATTGTCAAAATGAATTCAGTTTATTTTAGAATAAAAAACTATCATAATAATCCTATTAAAGTATACACAATATAGTTCTGAATGAGTGAGCAACAAAAATATTAATCTAAATTTTCATGTTACAGATTTGTTTACAAAGAAACCACTGCTTTATTTATGACACAGCTGCTAAATAACCTTTGTTTCTCTTTATTACTGAAGTGTCAGAGAGGTTATATTCAGTTGTTGCTGTGTTGAAGAAGACTGGACAAAAAAAAAAATGTTCATGGATGGAATTTAGGATTCCATCTAGTGCTGAGTGAAAGGAATGTGAGTTATACAATATAACTAAGCATATTAAAGGGCAGGCTAAAAGTGTGAAAGAAGGGTTTAGGTGAGGTGTTGATTAGTCTGAAAATTGTAGAGCAAAGCCAGTGACCTTTATTGGTTGGAGTATTACTGACAGTAATGGGAATAAGGCAGCTGAATACATGGCAGTATTTAGTTTTGTTGTACACTTTTACTTGCTTCAATCATTTGACTGCGGCCATGCTGGAGCACTGCCTTTAGTCGAGCAAATCGACCCCAGGGCTTATTCTTTGTAAGCCTAGTACTTATTCTATCGGTCTCTTTTGCCAAACCGCTAAGTTACGGGCGATGTAAACACACCAGCATTGGTTGTCAAGCGATGTTGGCGGGGACAAACATACACACAGAAACATATACATACATATACAACATATATTGGAGGTTGTGTGTGTGTGTGTGTGCATGTGCATGTTTATGCCTCATTGTCTTGACATTGTGTCATAGTTGTCATACATGAGTGAAATTCATTTCCAATATTCTGCAAAAGCATATCTGGCCATTGAAAATCTCAATAAACTCTGACTCATGCAAGTATGAAAAAATGGACGTTAAACAATGTAACAAACAATGAAACAAACAAGAGATAAAGAAGTGGTTGCAAATAATGATTTGGTATTATAATTCCTTTTGAATTAAATGCTGGCTGCTCAAGAATGTCTTGTGTATTTCATATTGCTTCTGAAATATTTTTTATGCTACTAAATTTAGAAAAATAGCTTTATTGTATAAGAGTTGATTTTTTGTTTTTTCTTTTTTTCTTTTTCTTTGTAGGTAACAAAATTGATCAGATAAATCGCAGAGAAATACCTACTACAATAGGAGAACAATTTGCAAATCGTTACGAGATGACTTTCTTGGAAACTTCAGCAAAAGAAGCTGACAATGTTGAAAAGTTATTTTTTGATATTGCACGAGAACTGACGAAACAAGCTAAAGCTCATGAACTTCGGCCTCATAATAACAAAGCGTTTCCCTCTGGGGAGACAACTCCAGTATCTAGCTACAGTTGTTGTCAAGCTTAAATTTTATATATTGTTCTGAAACCTCCTCAATCCATCAGTTCTATTAGACCCAATAAGATTTGTTTTTATGTTCCCTAATTATCATTTACAATGTCCTTTTTATGTTATTTCCTCACCTAAAAATCCTGTTTAGATGAGGATTTCTGCAGGGATGTCTGTTTGCCCTTCTTTTGATATATGTAATCTGGAGTGAAATATATTTCTTAGCTGTAATATAATAACTCCTTACTAAAGGTGTTTTTTTTTTCCACTGTGATATCTTGCCAGCAACCTATTACTGAAATTGCTTTGGCATTATTTGCTTCACATTTTAGTAACAACATAATGAAAAAAAACGCATCTGTTATATATATATATATATATATATATATATATATATATATATATACATACATACATACATACATACATACACACACACGCATATATGCTCATACCACATTAGTGCTATTTTCAGTATAGTATCTAAAGGTACTAAGTTATTTTGTATCTCCTACTACTAAATCTTATTTATATAATTCTTTTGAATATCTACACCTAACAATAGGAAGCTGGCATGTATAACAATTTAGAAATAGTTGGTAAAAACTAAATGATGTTGCTTCATTTAAAAATTCTTGTATAACTCATGAAAAATTTCTATCATTAATATAGATTGTTATATTTTGACAGTGTGAAATACCGACAGACGGATTGTGGTAAGTGGTTACTGAACTATTGGTCGTGAGTTCAAATATTTGTGTTGTAAACTTGGAAATGCATATGACTAGCTAGCATGAAAGTGTGTATTGCTCTCATTATATGACACAATAGCTAGATATTAAGGAGAGCAACCACACATACAAATAAAAAAAGTTTTCTAAAGTAATCATGCACATAAACAGTTGGATTTGTAGACCTTACTACTTTGTCATAATGGAAAAATAGGCATCAGATGAAAAATTTGTTAGCAAAAAAAATTTTGTAATTTACTCTTAATTTATAATGAGTCTTTAAAATAAGTTGTTTTATTTTATTTTATTATTTTCTGTTAATAATTCAGAAGTCTTAAAGGCCATAGAGTGGCAGAAATAGTAAAGTGCTGAAATAATAATAAGACAAAAATATAAAGTTTGAGGAAAGTAGTGATGGTCTGCATTAGGGGGAGAAAAAAAAACCCTTAATAAAATTCAAAGACTGGCTCTGTCTGAAAGATCACATTTCACCTGTTCTATTTAAAAAAATTCCATGACTCAACTAAATACCTTGTATTTAGTTACATCCCTTTATATTCTGGGATTGACTTTGCCTTTCATACCTCTGGGAATTAATAAGCCAAGTACCAGTAATGTATTGTTCAGAGAATTAATCCCTTTTCATACTAACTGGCCTGGAATTGCCTCTGATTTTATGATTCAAATTATCTAATTCCAAAATATTCATATTTGAATTAATTATATAAAAAAGATCCTTTCATCATAATTTTATGAAACATTTTTTATGTTATGTTCCAAAAATTATCTTAATATTGGAAACGTGATAAAATTCCTTTTGCTAAATTCTAGATGGTTTTTCCAATTAGTTGAAACACGGACTGAATTTCATGAGAAATACAGTCATGAGAGGATTAAATTATTTACAAATTTATGGCTTGGTACCAAATTAGAAATCCATTATTAGATATTCTTAAATTTTATTTATTTTTCAAAATGATTTACTTTTTTCCTTTTTAAGTCAAATATATAAAAATGAAATCGTAAATTAGCAAGAATTAAAAATAAAACAAGAGTATATATTCAAAATGAAAATAAATGCATTCCACTATGTTTTCTTTCAGCTTTTTCTCTTTTTTAATTTTTTGTACATTTAGCAATGGAAGAGATGAACAAGCTGTTTGTAATTTATAAACAGCATACACTGGAATCAAAATGTTAAATGGTTAAAATGGCACACAATGTTTGTGGCTAAGTTGCTGGACTATTAACCAGATGGTTTTTCATTCAAATCTTTCTACAGCAACTAGCTATTAACAGTTTCTACCTCAGGATTCACTGGTTAATATTAAGAAGAGCATCCGGCTATATAAGTATATATTCTTGGACAACAACAGCAACTGAAAATGTCTCACTTATGCCAGTATAGAAATTCTGATGCAAAATACCTCTCTCTTTCTTATATATATATATATATATATATATATATATATATATATATAAAACTACTCATAAGATTTTGTTTCAAATCAGTAAAATATTTTCATTTAAAAGTTAATCAAAACTGAAATAATACTAATATCGATTACACAGAACCATAGCTACTTTTTTAAATGTAAACTCTGCTTCCTGCTTTCATGCTATATAACAGTTGGTTGTAAGAAATATCTTCAAAAGCATTTGGCTGAATATTATTAAATGTACAAATGTTGAAATCTCATTTCATCAAACAGACAATTCATAGAAAATTTATTTAATGCACTTCAATTTTTCAGTAGCACCAACAGAGCTCTCATTATGGTTTTGCTCTCTCTCTGAGCCTCTTTGTTTAAGTACATACAAGTCTCTGCAGCCATGCACACACACATATCTTTTGATGTGTGTGTGTACATGTGTACTTTTTATATGTATATGTTCTGTATGAGTATATGTGTATTTATTTCTTTATATTTTTGGAACCTCTCCAATAATGTAGCAGGCTATTCTTTAAGATAACCTATTTGGTATTTAGGCAACAATATTCTTGTAAATTAACATGTTGAACTTCAAATAATGTCTTACCTGTATTTACTAACCTTCTCATAGATTGAAGTTTATTATCATGATTTATTATATTAGCAGCATTTTGTCTATCTTTATGTTGAGTTTAAATTCCACTGAGGTTAACTTTGCCTTTCATCCTTTTGGGGTCGATAAATTAAGTACCAGTGAAACACTGGGGTCAATGTAATCGACAATTCCCTCCCCAAAATTTCAGGCGTTGTGCCTATAGTAGAAAGGATTATTATTATTATTTGTCTTGTATAGTGTTTGAAGGTTACTACCCAAACATTTGGTCATCTACTAAGTTCAATATGTATGGGTACACACTATCAGCCACAGGCTCTGAAGCATAATTCTTCATTCTTCATTTCTCTCTCTCTCTCTCTCTCTCTCTCTCACTGAATTCATTTTGTATTTTCATATTTATCACTGACCACCTGACTTCTATAACTTCTACAGGTTTGGTTTTTCTATTTTAGTTTACTACATCAGACTCAGATGTGCTTATGTTTTGTAGAAACCTTGATTAAAACATTCCACTGTGTGGTGTGTGTGTGTGTGTGTGTGTGTGTGTGTATATATATATATATATATATATATATATATATATATATATATGCACATATATATATATGCACATGGCTGTGTCATTAAGAATATACATAAACATAGCTGTGTGGTAAGCAAGTTCACTTCATACCTATATGGTTTTGAGCTCATGGTACCTTTAGCAAGTGTCTTCTATTATAGGCTTAGTTTGACTAATATTTTGTAAGTAAAACTTGGACAATAACACTGGAACACTGTACAGTACTGCAGCTAGCTGGATTCTGTTCAACTGTCCAACCTGTGTCAGCATAGAAAACAGATGTTAAAGGATGAGGATGTAAAGGTTTGTGTGCTTTTCTCTCCGTGTATTTACATTGATGTTGTTTGATTAGTGGTGGTATTTGTATATGTCCATCATTAACAATTCAGTGATTTAACATGTGGAGACCAGCAGAGCACTTGATTTGAAAAAAAGTAAGGGTTAGCATCAGGAAAGGCATCTGACCATAGAATATTGCTTTAAGAAGCCTCGTCTTTCTCTAAGCAAAGAAGAAAGCAGCCATAAACATGATGATGATGAATATTATCATAATGATATATATGATTAAAGATTCACTCTGAAGTAACTTGTATTGAAGTGGAAGTAGTATTCATTTCTGTTAAGTAGAGTGGAACAGTGTTAATTTGAGTAAGTGTTAGTCACTATTTGTAGTTTCTCATTTCCATTCCTCAGTTGCCTGAGGAACATGAACAAGAAACTTGTAATGATGTGATAACTGAAGTTTGAATAAATGTTGTGTGTATGTGTGTGTAAAAGTCCAACATACTCCAGTCTGTGGACTACGGACATACTGTCTCCTCACTTTGCCTTTCTGCAACTGCTATTAAGTGGCTTCTCCACCTCAGACCTGGCTGGTCCCATACTTCCTTTAACTCCTGGTCCCCCTCCCCCTTTTTACCCATGTTGTAATCTCTCCCATTCAACTAGTCCTTCCCCTGTCAGAATATTGCCCATTTGAAATTGCTCCCTGCCAATGTTTTTCCTGCAGCTGTTCAAGTTAATCACCAGTGTGTGTATAACTAGACATTGTGGGTATATATGTGTGTGTGTGTGTGTGTACTGGTATATATAGTATGCAACATGATAATGATTGCTGTGTAGGCTAAGAAATAAATTCAAGCTTTCTTTCAATAAGGATTGAATCTTATTAATCTGCTCTTTTTCATGCATGTGTGTAGCTATTCTCATATGTATGTATGTGTATTTATAGGCAGAAAATGTTTGAATCTTCAAGTTTTTGTGATAGTAATTTCAGTACATTCCTTTTTATTTGAATTAACAAACCAAAAATAAGATTAGTAGACATAACAAATGCATGCTGTTTAACAGTTGTGAAATAAAATTATGCACAATTAAAAATTTGCATTGAATTGTCTTTTCTATGAAATATGATTCAATCATTTGTTTTTTTTTTGTTTTTTTGTTATATTCAGAAAAACAATTTCAGTTTATATTTCTGGATACTGTTTCCACTGAAGCTCTAGAAACTGTTGAATGTTTTTATTATTAATTTTTTTGGTTTTGGTTTTTATTTTTTTTTTCTGCAGACAGTGGAATCATAGGATACAAAAAACTTGCTGTGGATATGTAAATCATATCAGGTATCTCGTAACTTTATATTTAAAGAATCTTAGTTATGGGATGTAGACACTTTTTTCTTAATATTTTAGTTTATGAGGAATTTTTACACTAATCTTGAATTATGGGATCACAGTAGAAAACTGAATCCATGATGCTTTCCAGTTGACCAGCACTGTCCCATCAGCTTGCCAAAACTTGATAATTTGCTATATTTTGGACAGCACGCTCCACTTTACCCACTAAAGCATGGAGTGACATTCAGAAATGTATAAAAGAAAAAAATGGAAGTGCATGTAATGTCATTAGGTGTAAGAGTTCATGTGAGATAAACATTAATCTGTTAACTTTCTGGCATGCACTGGTGACTTCACCTACATATTGTAGAAGTTATGGTATCTAATGCATATGGATGAAATGCAACATCCAACCATCTTATTTACTGGAATAATGCTTAATATTGATATCTGGATGTGATACATTACTGTGTGGGATGCATGTTATATTAGTGAGGACCTGAAGTAAACCAAAGAATTTGTTTGAAACATTTTTGTGATATACATAAGGATGGTAGATTTATAACCAGTGGATGAATATAAAATTTTTTCTGCAGTAAGAATTTAAATGAGATTGAGTAAATTTTTACATTTGTTGGCTATAGATTTGTATCTTTTTTTTTTTCTTATTTTAAAATCATTTTACTTTTAAAAACATAATTTCAAAGTAAAAAAAATCCTATAAAAATTGTTGATCTTCAATAAAGGAAAGAATGAGAATGATTGTAATTTGTCACATGCTTAATTTGTATCCAATGAATGAGCTGTATGTAAATGAGATAAGAATTATGGATGTCAGGTTCTGACAACAAAATTATGATACTATTCTAGTCCTATCAGGGGTTGGGCTTCAGCCTGTACTTTGGTTTGGGGCTTGGAGAACCAAGGAGGGGCCTGCTGAGCCTTTCCCTTAAAAAACAAAATAAAAAATTCACAGCTTCCTTGAATTTTGAGAATATCCCCTCTCTTCCTCACCTTGTCTGGGGCCCAAAGCAGTTTTCTTCCACCTTGCCAAATTTCTGTCTGAAGTTCTACTACTATATATAGTCATATAGTAATGATGATTGTAATAGATGTTGTTAATGATCAATAGTGATAGCTAAAGTTATAACCGACTTAGGGGAAATATCCAGGGACTTGACTCAGTGAAATCATCTGAACCATAATATGAATAAAAAGAACAAAAAAAAACCCCAAACAAATCGAAAATGATCATGGTGATTCAAACTACCAAATATATCTTAAAATATTTTTTTCAAATAGTAGAATTGTAGTTTAATTATTATAATACTACTATTTGTATTTTTTTAAATCGTTTGAGTTTTATTTATTTAATTTTTTTTTTTTCACCTTGAGAAAGCTAGTCAAATAGATTACTTTTAATTTCAGAATTCATAATTTCAAAAAAAAAAAAAAAAAGAAACCATCAAAAACCAATCTCTTTTTGTTGTTGTTTATTTTGTGTTTTCTAAATTAATTTTCATTTAAATTTATATTCTCTCTAACTTATATACTCAAATGTTATTCTATTTTTGATGAAGAAAAGTAAAAAAAGAAATTCAACTTTTTGTATTCTTATCATATAAACACATTCTAAAACTTACATGACCAGTGGCAGACATAATCTTCCTCTGATTACTTGAATAAATGATGCCCAAAAGTTTACTTTTGAAGGCATGAAAAATATACAGTGGCTTTACTGAAAAAACTTTGAGCCTTTTAAGTTTGTCAATATGCCTATTTAATGTGATTCTCAAGCATTAATAGGTGCCTTGTATGTAGCTTTGTATTGTCTATGTATAACCACAATGGATTGCTTACTATGCTCATGGTTTCACCTTAATATGCCAATAAAATTGTGATTTTAAAATTTCCCTTTTTATGCATATTTATTCGATACATGTTTATGCTTTATTCTAGTCAGTCCAATGAAAAAGAGCTAGCACAGTGTTTATGTATATATACATACATATATTTTTTTTTTGTGTCTTTTAGTTCCATATTATTCAATAATTGCTTACAATATTGATGAGATTAATTATATAACTGAATACAATCAGTATTATTTTTCCTTTGTCAATTAATTCCTGTTTACACAATGGAGTTACATTGTTCTAAACTGCCAAAATTTCTACTTTATTTTTTAATATTTTGTTGGTTGTATGATATCATTTTGTATTGAATGTTAAAAAAAAAAGTTGTTAATTATCAAAATTAATTTCGAATCTGTTTTGAATTAAAAATAAAGTTGCTTGAATTAAAACTTTGTCTACTACTTCCAGTTTGTGTTGATGTTTTTTTTTTTAAATTCTTCTTTCCAACAACTTCAGTTAGCTTTTTCAATCAGATATCTGTACAACCCATGAACATTATTATAAAATCAAAAAACAATGCAGTACTCATCACATTCAGGAGCATTTAATTTTTTTTTTTTTCATAGAATTATTGAAATATGGAAGTTAATCTATTCAGCACAGAGTGGATGGAACTATTCAAATTGTGGAATACACCCATAAATGTTTTGTGTGAGAATATAGGAGTAGGTTGAGTGGTTTCGGTTAAAAGAAATCCGTATAAGTTTAGTGCAAACTCATTTTGTTATAATAGTTTTCTTTTTAAAATAATGACATGTGAATTATTCAAAACAAACTATGTTCCCCTAGCCATCACAGCTTTTACAAGAGAAACAATAATTTCATCATCACATAAAGAAGAATTAGAAAATTGAAATTGAGGAATTATAAGGAAAGAGATGCATAGAATTCATGTTTTTTTTTTGTTTTTGTTTACTTATGAAGTTCCTTAAAATATTTAGTTTGTGGTAATCATGTATAGCACTATTTCATTCCTTTTAGAAATTGTTAGCATGACATAATCTAAGACATTTCATTAAAGATGGAAACCGTTATAGTCTAGAGGAAATTCATAGAACATGCTTCTTTTCATTTTCATTAAGTGTTTGTGAATGAGGAACTGTAAAAATTAATGTTCTTGGTATTTATTTCCAGAATAACTATTATTTTTTATGTAAATTAAATAAAGAGATTGATATCTATATAACTGCTTATATTCTATAGTTGTTAATATTTATTAAGCTTCTGCCAGACAAAGGGTGACATGTTAGTGGAACAGTGAGGTACAAAAGAGAAGAGATGGATTTGGAAACAGGTAAAATGGTGGTAGCAAAGAACCATATCAAATAAGCGAAACTAGGAGACAGGTTTTTATAGCAAGAGCAGAAGTGGAAAGGATGATGATATAGTTATATAGGTTTAATTTTACTAGAACTAAATATAAGAAAAAAACTTATTCACAAGCTTGCAAACATAACAAAGTATAACCGTTACTTCTGAAAACTGGTTAATGTACTGAATTGTTATTAAAAAAAAATGTTATGAGTTCAAAGATGTTCAATGCCATTGTCTTCATAGCTCAACACAATGAGACTGCAAAGTAGAATAATATCCAAAGTACAGTACTTTGCATTCTCACTTGTTTTTAGCACATGAGGCTATTTGAGGTGATTGTCTGAATTAAAATATTAAAGCCACTGTTGCTCTACTTTTGTATACCCATTGTAAATGTTATATGCACTAGTGTTTTAACATAAAACTCTTTCAGGTGCATGTAATAATGTTCCTAATTTTAAGTTTAGTGGTTAATGTTAAAAAGTGTGTTTATCTATAACAACCAATTCAAATAAGAAGGGATGGTTCCAAAAGTGTGAAGGAAAAATAAAAACTCAGATTGGTGGATGGTGGAACTGTTCGAGCATTGAACAAATATAAATATAGCTGACCATATTTATTTGCAGAAAATATTTTAAACCTAGAAGAGTAGCAAGTAAAGGTTTGTTGTTAGCACAACGTTTCAGCTGATATACCCTCCTGCCTTCATTAGGTGTCTTGGGAAATTTTGAACCTGGGTTCTCATTCCTAAGATATTTTTCGATGTGGTTGTTGTTGTTATTGTTATTATTATGGCTAAATGAGTGTCATGTAAGCAATGCTCTTCATTTCCAATTTTTCATGTCTGGTCATAGGGAAATATTACCTTATTTGGAAACAAGTGAAGGTTGGTGACAAGAAGAGCATCCTACTATAGAAAATCCACCTCAACAAACTCTGTCCAACTCATGCAAGGACAGAAAATCATCGTCGTCGTTTAACGTCCGCTTTCCATGCTAGCATGGGTTGGACGATTTGACTGAGGACTGGTGAACCAGATGGCTACACCAGGCTCCAATCTGATTTGGCAGAGTTTCTACAGCTGGATGCCCTTCCTAACGCCAACCACTCCGAGAGTGTAGTGGGTGCTTTTACGTGCCACTGGCGTGAAGGCCAGTCAGGCGGTACTGGCTACGGCCACGCTTGAAATGGTGTATTTTATGTGCCACGATATTAAAATGCAGCTGCTGATTATGATGATGATGATGACAACAATGGCTGTGGTGGTGATGATGATGATGATGATGTCTGCCACCAATCTGATTTAGACTGCCTGTCAATGGTGTTGTTTCAGAGATGATGGGTTACTGCACGTAGACAATTTGTGGAGATATTGATGAGAATTAGGTACCAGGCGGGAGCTAGTAACAGATGAACTGCTCTAAAATGTAACTGGCAAGATCCCTATCAAATGTACAGTCCCTCTTTCAAAACCTCATACAGAGACTCATCTTTCTTTTAATACACTAATGTTTATGCTTTCCGTTGGTCATTCTTTAACAGTAACATTTTAGAATATCTCTCATAATATTGAGTCTGAAAAAGGGATAAAATGAAAAAAAATCAAAAATGGTTGTTAATTGTTAAAAAAACTTTAAAAAACTGAATTTGGAAAAGAGGCAAAAACCAAATAGTATCTGGGAAAGGTGATCAAGTAAAACATTTACAATGACAGTTTATGAATGTGAATAGGATAAACATCTCACAGAATGACACCATCAAATAAAAGTCTATGGCAAGAACTACTGAGTATTGTGTGTTGTCAGCACTCTTCAAGGGGAAAAGGTCAACTAAATGATCTTGCCTGTCAATTTTCTAGTGGCATCTTCCTTGGCTACACACACACACACACACACACACACACACACACACACATGTAAATAACCATTGTAAAGCCACTAAATGTATTCATGTATGTTTGTATGTATAAACATTTATAAGTATGTGTGTATACAGACATACATTTAGTGGCTGTAGAATGCTTGTATGTATGTGTTTGAGTGTGAGAGAGTGTATGTCTGAGATTGGGTGTGTGTGTGTATCACTCTTCCATGTTTGTATATGCAATATAGAATTCTGAACAGATATATAAATCATTATTTTAATCGAATGCTGTTTCATGTGCTTACATTGATATAAGTGTGTATACGTATAGGTAGGAAGACAGTCAGACAGACAGATAGATAGATAAGTAGATAGGTAGATAAAGCTATATTAAACAGTTTACTTCTTGATCACAGGTTTGGGTTCAATTCCACCACCACCCCTATGTGGCATCATAGCGAAGTGTCTTCTTCAGTACCATGCAAAAGTCTTTGGCCACTTTAAAGTATTGTAAATTTCTACTAATTGCCAACTTATAAGTGGATGTTTCACATTGCATTTTTTACAGATGAAACACTGGTCCTGTTGGAGTCATTTCTATACCTAATCATTATATTTTGTAATAGGGGTTCTGAATGAAAGGGGATGATGCAAGATGACCATGTAGAAGTTTTCAGCCACTTCACATATACCAGTCAAGATACAATGTCTTAAAACAGAAAAATGTCTATAAAAAAAATTTATTACATAATGTTCATTTCAAGAAGTTACTGTACATTGTTAATATTTTGTGTGGCTTTTATTAGCTTGAATAATTGCTTCAATGCACCTGAGAAGAGATGTGTACAAATCCTTCACCATTTTCACAGGTATGAGATACCATTCTCTGTGGCTGAGCTCCCACAACTCTTCAAGGTTGTGTGGATTCTTCTGATGAATGCTTCTCTTTAGTTCAATCCACATTTGCTTGATGATATTTAAGTCAGGGCTCTGAACTGGCCAATCTTTCAATATGGTAACACCTTCATCAGCCGGATTCTGTTGTGTTGCATCCAATCTGTGGTATGGAGCTCCGTCATGCTGAAAAATTTCACCTTCATCCAAGTCTGGTATCAAATTGTCCTTCAGCAATTGGATGTATTTGGCACTTTTCAAGTTACCATCAGTTTTAACCAACTTTCTTGAACCATCACTTTTTATGTATTCCCAAAACATCAAACTCTTACCCGCAAACTTCACTGTTTTCATCATGTAATGTAGGTCGTTTTGCTTTCCTGAAGGCCTTCTGACAAATTCTCACTTAGAACTTCTTGAGATGAACATTATGTAATAAATTTTCATTATAGACATTTTTCTGTTTTAAAACACTGTATCTTGATTGGTTTATGTGAGGTGGCTGAAAACTTTTGCATGGCCATTTTTGGCGGTTGTCTCACATCTTCCCCTCTCATTCAAAATATAATGATTAGGTATGAAAATAGCTCCAACAGGGCCAATGTTTCATCTGCAAAAAGTGCAATGTGAAACAGTCACTTATAAGTTGGCAATTAGTAAAAATTTACAATAGTTTAAAGTAGCCAAAGACTTTTGCTTGGTACAGGTGGTGTACTGTGTCATGAGAAAAACACTTCATTTCACATTGCTCTATTCCATGCAGCTGAAAATGATTACCTGCAACAGCTGGAGATAATCTCTTTGGAGAATAGATGTTCCATTCAAGTGAAGTCTTGTATTCTCAGCTACTTAAACACCTTGAAAACCTTGATAAACTCTCACTTCTAGGCTGAAGACAGATTTTGATATCTTTCTTTACTCAACTGTGATGAAACAGAAGATCCTGATTATGGTCAGTTACAGTTAGTCATGAAAACTGAATTAAATAGAGTTGGGTGCTTTAATCAGGTTTTAAACAATTTGTCTATTGACCGTATGGTCATTAGACAAATTGTTTAGTTTTAGAGCTATTGCACATCACACTCAATGAGCCCTCTGTAATTAGAAGGAAAAATAAGCACCAAATAAGATAAATCCAACAAAAAAATCAACATCCATAACAGAATTAACATCATGCTCTAATTAATACACAGCAATCCTTTCAAGCTTATACTGTATCTGACATAGAAATAAGAGGATTCAGATGAAAGGAGAGAGATAGGATTGTTGTCTGAATTTAAAAAAAAAAAAAAAAAAAAAACCTAATGGAGTTTAGAGGAATAATTTCAGTAATCCTTTTGTGATCAGGAGTTACTGAAAGAAGTTTAAACTACAATAAACATGGCCTTTGTCTTTTGGGGAAAAAACCTAACAATGGTTTATTTCTTGTAGCTAAAACATTTAAAGAAACTGAAAAATGATTACCAATTGAAAGACTTGGCATTGCTCTTGAATATTTATAACAAAAGATTCACAAATTGTCACACAAACTATACCTGCACACTCACACATATGATGTGCTTTTGTACAGCGTTCACCTACCAAATTTCATTCACAAAATATTGGTTGACTTAAGACTAAGGTTGAAGGCTCTTGCCCAAGAGACCAAATTCAAAGCCATGAGGTTGCAAAGGAAAACTCCGAAAAATAGGGATAAGTAATGTCTCAGGCAAAAATGGTTTTCTTTTTTTTTTCCAGTTTTTCCATGTCTTGCATTCATAAACTATATCAGTAGTTTTCCTTCTGTAGTTTTTAAAATTGCAAGGCAAAAAAAAAAAGAGAAATCCTTATCTCCAAATTCCCACAAATATGTTCATGCTTTTTCTATGTTCTATAATGTTACAACGAAAGTGACATAGAACCAATTGGAAACTGAACTTTGTTCATTGAAATTTGATAGCAAGCCCACAGCTGCTGAAATGAGGGTTTCTTTCGACACAACCCAATTTGATAACCAATTGATTTACCAAATTACAATATATAACTGATACTTATTTCAATAAAGTCCATTTGTTTGGCAGATGCAATTTTACTATTGGCATGATTTGAACACAGAACTATAAGGTGGCTGAACTTTGCATATCAAAATATCTACCCCATCTCTCAACAGATGCACCATCTGCATTGCCTTGATTGTTAATAAAACAATAAAAATAAGTAACAGGAAGTAATGTGTGCAAAACGATGTCAAAAATCTGTCATCACATTTCAAATATTTTCCCTTTTCCTCTTTCTTTCTTTTTTTTGTTTTTGCATCTAAACGTGGGAACAAAAACTTTCCTCTCAATCAGTCCATATTTTTTTTAAAGCCCACATCAAGGAGAATGCAAAACTTTGATGATTACAGTTAAAAGCAGATGGAATTATTTATTTAGTTGCACTAAAAGGTATTTGTTGAATTCACTTTGGGTAAAGATTTTCATTTATTCAATTTCTTTTTTTAAGAAACTAATATTTTTGCATGCTTCATTTTAAATACAAGATTCCATGTACTATGTATTAATTGGCTTTAATATGAGGTAATTTTCTTTTTCACCTTCTCTGATTTGTCTCTAGACATTCAAGTGTAGCTCATATTCGAATGAGAAAAGTATCTCCTTTTATAATTATAGGTTGTACATGATTAACCTATCTGCTGTTTTTTAGTATATGTTGTACATTATTACTATATGAACATCTACAATATGAAACTGTTCCCTAATGATTATTTATACATTTCAAAATAATTAATTATTATTAAATAATGTCAAACTGAACTTGGTTAGCGAGTGACTTGATCTGCTGTAACTGAAGCAGTTACATCATGAAAAAGTCATTCTAGCCATTTATAACACACAAAGCTGTAAAATTCACTTTAAATTCATTTTTAATTTTTGAGATGTCAAGATTTTTGTTGCACAATTGTAACCTGGTCAACAGAGTTCCTGAAACTATAGTAGAATTAGACATAGAAGTAAAGCAACAGAAGGGAGACATTTGAAAAATGTGAGAATTAAATACTGAAGTTGACATCTTTGCATAAACTGAAACTTTTATTTTTGATATAACTGTCTTAATTTAATTATTGAAATTAATATAGTTAACTAAAAGTAAAAAAAAAAATCTGTACTAATGCATTTTGTAAAGTATTATGGAATGTCTTATGGTGAAGAACTGGCAGGGCCATTAGAGCATCAGACAAAATACTTTGTGATATTTTTTCTGGTTCTTTATGTTCTGAGTTCAAATCTTGCTGGAGTCAGTTTTACCTTTTATTCCTCTAGGGTTGATAAAATAAAGTACCTGTCAAATACAAGGGTTAATTGTACCAACTGAGCATCCTTCCTCTAAATTGGTGCCTTGTGCCTAAGCTTGAAATAATTATGGAATGTTCTGTTTAGGTTTATTACATTATACAGATCTCTGTGTATAGCATTTTCTTAACAAAAATATTATCATTTCTTTAATTTTACTGTTTGATATTAAATTATTTATATATTAATTTCTATTGGGTTGTCTGACAATTTTTCCCCATTTGAATTAACACAAAAAGTATTCTTATTGCAGTGTTTTGTGAGTTTTAGTAGCTTTGTTCTTCCTCTACAACTTCTGTTTTTCATTTTTCAAATTTGAATAAATTTGCCCACTTTTCAGGCATTTCACAATGGAGTGCCAAGTAGAAAAAATATCAGGACTGTTATTGAGTGCTTTGATTAATGCAGTAGTAATACTACAATCAACCATGATCGATAATGTGAGCTTTGCCCCAGTGGAGCTGGTTTTGTGAGATGTTCATTGGTTACATAAAATATTCAGTGACCATCTCTAAAACTAACTTTCCTGGTGGTCATAACAACTTCATACACAAATAATGTGAAATTTAACTAAGTAATTCTCTCTCTCTCTCTCTCTCTCTCTCTCTCTCTCTCTCTCTATATATATATATATATATATATATATATATATATATATATATATAAATATATATATATATATATATAAATATATATATATATCATCATCATCATCATTTAACATCCACCATCTATGCTGGCATGGGTTGGACGGTTTGACAGGAATCAGACAGAAGACTACACCAGGCACCTGTGTCTGTTTTGGCATGATTTTCACAGCTGGATGTCCTTCCAAATGCCAACCACTTCACAGTGTGGACTGGATGCTTTTTATGCAACACCAACACCAGCAGGGTCACCAAGTAACTTGCAAGACAAAGAATTTTTGAGAGGGGAGGGGGCATTGGAGGAAGCGATCTTGTGTCAGATGATGAGAGGTTAGAGTGTGACAGAGAGACAGAGATGTCTTGCTGTGGAGGAGTGACATGGTTACCTGGAGAGAGAGAGGGGGGGGGGGCACAAACATGTGTGCTGCTGTAAAAGGGATACATGGTTACACAGCTAAAGGGAAGAGCAAGGGAAAGAGAGAAAGAGAGTGGGAGACAGCAGGAGTATGTATGGTTGTGTGGTAAGAAGCTTGCTTCCCAACTACATGGTTTCAGGTTCAGCCCTGATACATGGCACTTTGGATGTCTTACCCTGGGTCGACCAAAGCTTTGTGAATGGACTCGGTTGATGGAAACTATAAGAAGCCAGTCATTATATATATATATATTGGGGCATCCCATAAATAATGCAGTTTTTTCATACCTCTTTTATTTTTCAAAATTAAGATAAACAAAGTTCTTTTTAATCTAAAATATATTCCCCTTCATTTTCTACAATGCTCTTCCATCTATCTGGTAGACTTGCAAGGCCCCACTTCCAAAATTCACATGTCCATGATAAAAAAAATACTCCTCCAGTACTGTTCTGACCTTGTCTACAGAATTCATATTTTTTTGTCCAAATGATTTTGAAGACTGTGGAATAAATTATAAACAGAACTGCACTCTTCAAAAATTGCACTAAGAATAAGACCAAGGGAAAATTACTACCTGCTTTTGTCGCAAGTTGATGCAGGTAGTTTATCCCGTCCCCCTCTGACTTTTAGTTCATGCAATTGAAAAATCTGCATTATTTATGGGATGAACCAATATATATATATATATATATATATATATATATATATATATATATATCTTATATTTATGTATGTGTACCTTAGTGTTTGTGCTTGCCCCCCATCACTGCTTCATACTGATGTTGACTTGTTTACATCTCTGTAACTTAGCAGTTTGGCAAAAGAAACCTATAGAATAAGTTACCAGGCTAAAAAAGTAAGTATTGATGTTGACTTGTTCAGCTAAACCCTTCAAGGCAGTACCCCAGCATGGCTGTAGTTGAATGACAAAAGCAAGTAAAAGATAAAATATATACAGAGATGCATGCATGTACTCACATATATATATATATATATATATATATATATATATATATATATGATGGTAGCTATGTATCACCTCTATAGCAAGACGCTGATTACTCTTTCATACTTTAACCCCTCAAGCTCTGACACAAATTCACCTCCCTCAATATTGTGCCTATGCTCAGTTGAGGGGGTCATGTCTTGTGACCTCACTGGTGTCAGTGCTATGAAAAAGCACCCACCACACTCTTAACCTTTTTGTTACCATATTTTTGCTGAGATGCTCTGTGTTTCTTTCAATTAATTTTAAATATAACAAAGAATTTAGTAAAAAACTTAGTTATCATTAAGCTAGTGTTAAAAACATAAATTGTGACTAAGGTTTGGTGGAAGATTTTAATTCAGAACTTTTGAAAACAAGACATTTGTACTACAGAGCCAGAGGCAGTTTCAGCCAGGATTGTATCAAAAGGGTTAAAATGGTTGGCATTAGGAAGGGCATCAAGCCGTAGATATTGGAACTTAGCACAGTCAACTGGCTTGTAGAAATCTTGTTGAAATGTCCAGCTCATGCCAACATGGAAGACAAGCATTAAATGATAATGATAGTGATTATATAAATGTATATGGAGTGCCTGTGTGGTAAGTAGCTTGCTTACCAGCCACATGGTTCCGAGTTCAGTCCCACTGTATGGCACATTGGGAAAGTGTCTTCTACTATAGCTTTGGGCCAGCCAAAGCCTTGTGAGTGGATTTGGTAGTTGGAAACTGAAAGAAGCCTGTCGCATATATATATATATATATATATATGTATATGTATATGTTTGTGTGTGTGTGTGTGTGTGTGTGTGTGTGTGTGTGCTTGTCCCCCCAACATCACTTGAAAACCGATACTGGTGTGTTTATGTCCCCGTAACTTAGTAGTTCGGCAAAAGAGACCAATAGAACAAGTACAAGACTTACAAAGAATAAGTCCTGGGGTCAATTTGATCAACTAAAGGCAGTGCTCCAGCATGGTCACAATCAAATGACTGAAACAAGTAAAGGAATAAAAGAATAAAAGAATATATGTGTGCCTATTTTTAAGTGCAGGTATGACTGTGTGGTAAGAAGTTTGCCTCCTAGCCATATGGCTCTGGGTTCTGTCCCATTGTGTGACACCTTGGGCAAGTGTGTTCTACCATAGCCTCAGACCAACCAAAGCCTTGTGAGTGGATTTGGTTGACGGAAGCTGAGAGAAACCTTTCTTTCTCACTTCCTCTCTCCCTTGCTCAACTGATGCATCAAATTTAAGTACCCTAATTTTCCCATTAAGATTGTTGCTGTTTTGGTGTACCAGTAGGCATGGGTGTTGAGAAGTAGTAATACAACATATAGGTGGTGGTTTCAAATCTCTGCCAGAAATTACAAGAGATCAAGTTAAAATTTTTTATTCAAGTAACAAAATTTCTTTCTCTTAAGTGTGACACACACGTCAGGTATGTACAAAAACAAATTGGTGTATTAATATTATTGATGATGCCATGATGCTCTTCTTTACACCAACCATTTTATAACTTGAACTGATGACATTTTTATCTTGCCAAACCCACTTGAGATGTTTACCAGGGCTATTACCCTATCTTGTCACATGCATTATTAATCAAATATCCAAATGTCCAGTGTAAATATTTGAACAACATAGCATTAATTCTGAATATTCAAAGACTAATGTTGAACTTTCCTTGCACAATTTGATTGCTTTGCTTATTCTCCATTGCAAGTTCGAATATCAAATCAATAAAAAGCAGGTTATAATATCCATTTCTGTGTTTCATCCTGGCAAGACTATATTGCTTTTTGTTCTTGTGGAGAGGAATATGATAATAATAACTAGTAATATACAAGATTTGATTAAGTTGATTAACCATAAGCTCTCCCTATAAAAAGAAAAAGTTATTATTCTATGCATATGTTCATTGGTCCCTATTACTCAAACTTTGTTTAACATGGTCTTTCAGCATTTATTAAATGAACAGAAATTTCATGACTACCGGCAGTAGCCTCTATTGTATCCATCATTTGATACCTTTATTACCCATAAACTCTCTAGTTACCTTGTTCTCTGCAAATCTTCCATGCTAAAGACAAATTTTACTACCATGAAATAACATGCTTGGGCATATTTCACACAGTTTATATTTCACATAATGAGAGAAACCCTTTTTTTTTTCTACTCTAGGCACAAGGCCTGAAAGTTTTGGGGAGGGAGGCAGTTGATTAGATCAACCCCAGTAGGCAACTGGTACTTAATTTATCAACCCCAAAGGATGAAAGGCAAAGTCGACCTTGGTGGAATTTGAACTCAGAATGTAAAGACAGATGAAATACCGCTAAGCATTTTGTCTGGCATGCTAACGTTCCTGCCAGCTCACCACCTTATAGAAGAAACTCTTATTTGCCAAGAGAATGATCATTCTTGTAATTAATTTTGTGTTTTTGAAATGCTTAAAATCTTGATTTTTGTTATAATTTGCCAGCACCTTTTGTGGTGACATTTCTCACATTAACCCTTTCGAATACCAGCCTATCTGAGATTACTCCAGGTTCTATGATATAAACTTCTTTTTTTCAAAGAGATTTAAATTAGGACCTTTCACCACAATTTCATGTTAATTTATTTTACAAACAGCAGCTTAATAACGACAAAGTTATTTGATTAAATTCTCAATTATTTAAAAAATTAATTGAAACAAAAGCAGTATATTTCAACAGAAATCATCATCATCATCGTTTAACGTCCGCTTTCCATGCTAGCATGGGTTGGACGATTTGACTGAGGACTGGTGAACCAGATGGCTACACCGCTCCAATCTAATTTGGCAGAGTTTCTACAGCTGGATGCCCTTCCTAACGCCAACCACTCAGAGAGTGTAGTGGGTGCTTTTACGTGTCACCCGCACGAAAACGGCCACGCTCGAAATGGTGTCTTTTATGTGCCACCCGCACAAGCCAGTCCAGGGGCACTGGCAACGATCTCGCTCGAAAATCCTACGGGAGCCAGTCAGGCGGTACTGGCAACGGCCACGCTCAAAATGGTGCATCTCATGTGCCACCCGCACAAGAACCAGTCCAGGGGCACTGGCAACGATCTTACTTGGCTTGCCGGGTCTTCTCACGCACAGCACATTTCCAAAGGTCAACAAAAGGGTTACTCACACAATATTAAGATTTTATTCTGTTCTCACGTATTAAGCTAGAACACTTCCTTTACGATACTTGCATTTCATGCTCATTATGATTAAATAATGCTTTGGTATTTGTCATATTAACTTTTAGGCATTTAAACAGAACACAATAATTCCAGGTTTGGAAATATTTAAAGCTTGTTTAAGGTGGTGAGCAAGCAGAAGTGTTATAATACTGGGCAAAATGCTTAGCGGCATATTGTCTGTATTTATGTTCTAATATCAAATTCCGCTGTGGACAACTTTGCCTTTCATCCTTTTGGAGTCAATAAAATAAGTACTAATTGATTGTTGGGATTGATGTAATCTACTTACTCCTTCCACCAAAGCTGCAGGTCTTGTGTTAAAATTTGAAACGAATATTTAAAGCTTGTTTCAGGTGGTGATCTGGCAGAATCATTATGTCAGAAAAAAAATGCTGTATGATATTTCTACTGGCTCTTTACATGCTGAGGTCAACTTTACTTTTTGTCATTTCAGGGTTGATAAAATACTGATCTAGTGCTGGGAATCAATGGTATCAATTAACTATCTCTTCTCAAAATTGCTGGCCTAACAGCTAACTCAGAAACTATTTCTAATGAGATACTAACCTTTTCTGTACATAAATATGGTGCCTTAATGTGTAAAAATACGTACAATATATTGATAATTTGAAAAAATTATTACATTTCTTTTGTAGGAATTTTTATTCAATGAAAATTGAGAAGAAACAGGCAATTAGTAACTGGGTTTTCACTGATGTCACGAACTATTTCAAATATATGACCACGGTGTATAATTCAGTAACTAGTAGCTTGTCTTACGACACTAATATTATTTTGTGCAATGTTTTTATTTTACAAATAAAGAGTACCATAAACCAAAAAATATATCTGAAAACTTTTTGATGAAGATGATGATGGTATTTCGCCTGCTTTTACGTTCTGAGTTCAAATTCTGCTGAGATCGACTTTGCCTTTCATCCTTTTGGAGTTGATAAATTAATTACCAGTTGTCAATCTTATTGACTGGCCCCTCCCCCAAAATTTCGGGCCTTGTGCCTAGAGTAGAAAAGAATTGTTAGCATACCAGACAAAATGCTTAGTGGCATTTTTCCTGATTTTATGTGCTAAGGTTAACTTTACTTTCCACTCTTTTGGGATCAATAAAATAAGTATCATTTGAACTGTGGTTGATGTAATTGACTTATCCCTTTGCTGGCCTTGTGCCAAAATTTGAAATCAGTATTTATTGCCAATGCACTCCATACAATAATTGATTTACTTTTTTGTTACAACTATTGCTTATAGGATTTGGATCAAGATGAAAACAGTTTCTGGGGAAATGTCAAGAATCAATCATACAAAGAGTCAAAATGTTGGTATTTTGAACGTTAGAACCAAAGCTTTTAAAGAATATATGGTCTTTTATTGATAAAATACTGAAACAGGTAAATGTGAAGGACACAATTGTATTGTTTCTTTTTTGGGGGATTTTTAGAGGTAATTAACCAAAAGAAGGAATGTTAATTTTGGAATGATAATCTGAAAAGGTATGGCATTTTGTTTTTCTATTTTGGAATATTGATTTTTATTTCAGTATAAGGTTGTGGATCATATTTATATTTAATAAAATTTTGGATTTGAAAGAGATAAGAGTTTGTATTATTGATATTGGTGGTTTTAATAACAGAGATAGCCTTTATCAACCTGCTAAAGGCTGTATCTGTTTCTATAAAAACTTTCTGGCAAGCAAAAGATTAAAAGAATACCTTCATACAACAAAAACTAAAGTTAAATACTTAGTTATAATGATATTTTTGAGAGAATAAAAACTTTTCTGTGTTCCAAACAAAGTCTTATTTATTATTTCCATCATTTATATGTTCTTGTTGAACACAACATATGTAGATCAACTCACCAGATGCCTCCGTGAAGACCTCCCTCAACTAATGCAGGACTGCATATGTGGGTTAAAAATGTCCAAGCAAGCTCAACAAGATGATGACGATACGTTCTTGTGAAACTATCTCTAGGGACAATCCTGCCAAATCACCAGACTTTTGAAATTGGATAAAATACCACCAAGCTGAATGATACTGGGCCAACATCATACAAACTGAACTTTTCTTTCCATACAGTCTCTCAAATATTCAAAAGACTAATTCTGAACCTTTTAATAATTCAGAAATTTCATGTTTTTTAAAAAAAATCCAACATGATTTCTGACTACTCCAAAATTAATCTTGCATCCCTAAATCAATAAAATTAAAATGTAGTTATACTGATTTGCTTTTCCAAAGTATCCCTTTTGTCTTAGCCTCATATACTCAAGGCATTCTGGATGCTTCTTTTTCCACATCTCCACATCCAACTATACTTTGAAAGACTAAAACCTACCTGTACAAACAGGTTAACCACAGCAGAACCAAACTATTTACCAATAACACACACACACACAAAAAAAAAAAAATTGTTGTGCCTAGGCAGAGTCATCAAGCCAATATAATTAACACACACACACACTGGTTCAATTCCACTCATTTATCAAATATCCAATTTTTTGTCAGATCTCTCTTGTTGCATTTTTGTAACCTTCTTCACTGAGAAAGTTGCAAAAAAGCAATGAAAGAGCTTTCACAAAAAAATTGGGTATTTAATAAATGAGTGGAATTGAACCGGTGTGTGTTAATTATATTGGCATGGTAACTCTCCTGAGATGAGAAAAATTTTTTTCCCACACATGAATTCACATAAAGAATCTTGCGTTCCAGATAAAAAAATGAAGAAGAAGAAAATTGTCTTGCCTCTCATGACACGTATTAAAATACTCGAGTGCACCCCGTTGTTTTATTAGCTGTCTCAAACGCTTCCCCGTCGTTTTACTCCCTTTCTTGAATGCTCTCCCGTTTTTCTACATCCTGTCTTGAACGCACTCCATCATTTTACTCCCCCTCTCGAATGCTCCCCCGCGATTTTGTCCCTGTCATGAACACTCGCCATAGTTTTACTCACCGTCTCGATTACTCCTCCATCGTTTTACTCCCTGTCTCGAACGCTCCTGCGTCGTTTATCTCCCTGTCTCGAATGCTCCCCCGCACTTTTTTCCCTGGCTTGAACGCTCCCTGTCATTTTACTCCCTGTCTCAAAAGCTCCCCATTGTTTTACTTCCTGTCTTGAAAGCTTCCCATCATTTTACTTGCCGTCTCGAATGCTCCCCCATAATTTTACTCCGTCTTGAACGCTCCCCTGCTTTTTTACTTCCTGCTTGACTGCTCCTCATCGTTTTACTCGCCGTCTCGAACGCTCCCTAGCTTGCTGTCTTATATATAAATATAATCAACATCATTTAATGGCCTAATGGCCATCTTTCACATTGACATGGGTTGGAGGTGGCTTTATGCTAGTGTTGATGGTGTAAACTATAATACAGGGACAGGTAAGAGATACATGATTACTCCACATTATATAAGGATGGGTGAGAGTAGCTGTATGGAAGACAATTCATACCTTGAGGGTATGTCAGAGTATACTCTCAAAGTATAAGATGAGTAATATTTCACCCCACTTGAACATGAATGTTCTGTTAGAACAAACTATACTGCGGTAGACACCATGAGAGAAACTCACATATTGGCTTTTGGTGCAAAAAGCACTATTGTTTATATTGCCAGCAGGGAGATAAATCTGTCATCCCTAGTGTCGGGACCACCAGATCACATGATTTTGACCTTCCTTGGTTTTGTCAATGATGGACATTCGACCACTAGAGATAGCAGTGACTCATCTCCCTGTCAACGATGTATAGAAAAACAGTATCAGAACAGGCACTAGTGTCACAATTAGGCAATGAGCTTGTTAAAAAAGATGAGTATAAGAGAGAATATAGACAAAGGATTGGGAAGAGTAGGTGTTTGGATAAGTCGATAAGAGAGAGAGAGAGAGGAGAGTGACAGAGTTAGAGAGAGGAGAGTGACAGAGTTAGAGACAGGGATAGGAGTAATGAACAAGGATGGGGTGTAGTCAATGGAAAATATCAGTATGGGAGGAAGGCGAAAGAAATACAAGTGGCTTATGGAGATAAGTTGCAGTACAGGGAGGGTGGAGAATAGCAATATAATAAACCAGTTGATAGAGCAGAAAATAGGGAAATGTGTGAGGTGGGAAAACAGGGGAAAAAGAGATGTATATAGTGGCAGAGATGGAGGTCAGAGATATGTAAGGGTGGAGGCTGTTGATGGCAGATATGAGTGTGCTGAGAATGATAGTAGATATGAGAGTGTGTTAAAGATGAGGCATTGCGGTCCTAAGACATAGCTCAGAGAAAACACTGCAAAACCTTTCCTCTCACCATGTAAGTAACACTCTCCCTAAATAACTTTACCACACATTCACTATCTCTAACAATTGCCTCTGTGATGTAATGAAACAGAAGTAACACATACCTATACCTCCCACTCTGAAGGAAAGAACTAGAAAATGACAGAGAGAGAATGTATAAGGGCAAGGAAGAACTGGGATTCAAACTGCATAAGAAACATAGACGGCATCAAACAGTAATAACAACTGACCTAGACTATACTGATGACCTGGCATTACTAACAATGAGGACAGATCAAGCACAGGAGGTGCTGAGCAGATTAGAGCAGGAATAGAAGGTAGGATTGGACTGTAATGCAAAGAAAACAGAGCTGCAAGTTTCAACCACGAAATGCCTGTGTCAGTGAGAGACGGTATGTTGCTCAAGGTAGTTGAAAATGTGTGGATACCGAAAAAGATCGTAGCAAGGAAAGCTCTGGCCTAGAGTACATGCCATAAATTAAGAAAGGTATGGAGTTCAAAGTTAGCAAGGAAAGTGGGGGTGAAACATGGACGTTCACTAAAGCATTGAAGAAGCAGTTGGACTGTTGTTATATGAGGATGCTTAGAATGGCATTCAATGTCTCCTGGAAGGGTCATACAACAAATGCTGACTTATTCCAGGGACTACACCAATGATATTGCTAGCAAACTAGTGCTCTGGCAACCAACGGAAGGAAGAACCAGGAGAGGAAGATGACCTAGATCGACAACTTGCTGGAGGATACTGGTATGGAAGGGGTACAGGAGTTGAGGATCAATATGGAAGATAGAGGTGAATGGGGAAAACTTGTGGAAACAGTCTTGGGGCATCCTGCAAGAGAACCTAGATAGAGATAAAAATATCATTGCTTTTAATGCCCATTTTTCTAAGTCAGATGTTCTACAGCTGGATATCCTTCCTGTCATCACCCTTATCTGTTTTCCAAGTAATATTTTACCTTAGCTGGACAGGTTTTTCATGGAAGACAGGAAGCAAATAACACTTTACAACTATCACATGTGAGTTGGTACCGAAAAATTCCTGGCTTTAACAGTATTGCAAAAGGCCTGGTTGGAGGCTAAACATTCAAGTTCTTTTACAGGGCTTACAAATCTGAAGGACTACTGCAATAAGTGCGTGAATCTAAGAAGGGAATATGCTGAATAAAATATTAACCGATTCTCCTGTATTTTCTTTCAACCCAAAGCCAGGAACTTTTCAACACCATCTTGTACATGCACACACATATTCAGTTTCCATCTACCAAATCAACTCACAAGACTGGTTAGTTCAGCGTTATAGAAGATAAGACATTTGGTCAAAGTACCAAGCAACATACAAAATTCTTGAACCTTGGTTCATTCTAAATAAATGAACTATCTTTGTTGTACCTTGAAAGAAAATTAGCATTATATATAGACACCTAAGTAGAAGGATCTGGAAATATAGTTTATTGAATGTTATTTCAATATTTAAAAAAAAAAAATTCTGCTCAAATTGAATATTTACAGCATGAAATAAAATATTTCAATCATCTTTAACATTTACAAAGATTGTCAACATTTTCAGGAAAATCACATCAAAACCAGAAAATTAGAGGAAGACATTTCTCTTTTTATATAAAGTGTTTTTAACTCAAAAGGAAAAAGATTATAAAAAAAAAGTATAAAAATCCATGATTTCATGTTTATCTTTTATAATGAAATGTCTGAGAGCAATACTCCAGAACAAATTTCTTATATTTTGTTGAAAAACAAGGCCCCAAAATTCTAACACTAACATTTAATTTTTACAGAACATAAAAAGAATGTTAGCATAAATCTTTGGATAAAAGAATTTTGAAACATCTCTGCTAAAATTGTAATCACAAATATATATTAACCTTCGGTTTCAATATAATCATAGTTTATACAGAGTAAGCTTAGAATTAAAAGAAAATAAAGCCCCAAAATTTCTTCTAGAATTCAAAAACTAATTCCCAATACACTTTTTGCTATTGCTATAAACTACTGAGCAAGCAGATGAACTCTCATGAGGTTCCATAGTCAACAATTTTCCTATCTTGATCCCTACAACAAGTTCTGTTAAGTAGGATATATAACATATCTTCTACTGTAGTTATGTTTCATTTGTTTAATGCCTTGACATATTTGTCAAACGTTAGCCTGCAAGGACATTTTAATCACAAACCAACACCATCTATTCATCTAATTCTTTCTTTAACACTTGCAAAACAATTTAGTGTCATTGCATGGACACTAAATAGGATACAGCTTGTACCCAATATCAATTACATTTAATATAATCAAAAGCAATGTACCAAGCTAAGATAAGATCAAGAGATATTGTGTTGAATTGCTTCAAATGCACAAACAACTGTATGTCAGACCATCTCAACTATCCCCACTTCAAAGCAAAACCCAAAGTTTCTACATAGATCTTAATATATCTAATGCAAATTTAGATATGAAGCAATGAAAGTTTTAAATTGGATCAAATTTTGAATACTTTGATTATACTGATGAGCTTATGAATTAGTCGATTCCCTGGTAAATAATAAAACTGCCTTTCTTTTTTGACAGTCGATACTTGTTCAGGTTGGCATCTTTCATCTTCATAAAGAATGTGCAAGCTTTTTTTTTCTAATAATACAGAGATATCAATGATATGGATGACAATGTTTTGCAAGGAGAGTTAGTCTAAACAATTTAATTTGGTAGCAATTACTGTTGAATGTTAGAGAAAAGTGCTTCCTTATTTAAACTCAGCCACAATCAGATATTCAAATGAGACAAAGGATCAAGTTCTTGAAACTGCTGAGACAAAGAAGGAACTCAGTATAGTTATTGACTTGAAATTCAATAAACACACAAGTGCAGTCAAGATTAATCTCATTTTTGGATCAAATTAGCTCTTTTGGTGATAAAATTTCTAATTACCTTTGAAGATTATGTTGAGATAACACTTCAACAAGGGTAACATCATTTGGTAGCAACACTCTTTAAAGATTGTACTCTTGATGTATGTAAATGAAAATCAAATTTATATATCGCAACTCTGCCAGATCCGATTAGAGCCTGGTGTAGCCATCTGGTTTCACCAGTCCTCAATCAAATCGTCCAACCCATGCTAGCATGGAAAGCAGACGTTAAATGACGACGACAATGAACCTTAAGAAGCTAGATTCAAAGTGTTTATTTTGTGTACAATGATCCACAGGCAAAAGATTTGATATGCATCTAAAATTAGTAACAGGTAACTTAAGAAAAAAGACAATTTCTTGTAATTCTGTCAATCACCAAGCAGCTGTTTATACATTAAGAGATGACACAAACTAGCTAAACAGTAAACCTCAAAATGAGGCCAGTGCCTCAAGTTAAAGGAAACCAACTATTTCAAAAAAAGTCATAAATATTGGAAGAACTTTAGATCCGACACCTTTCTAATGTGCAGAAATAATGCACCGAGAAAGGTGGCATTTACTGGTTTTGCTTATCAGCTGGAAATGTGTGATATAAGGAGTTTGGTATATTCCTCCCCCATCAACTTCTTTGCTACATTGATACCACTGAATAACGGGTTTTTTTTTTGTTTAACTTCTAGAAAAAGTTGATTTTTCAGTATCCTATCTAAGTAATCCTAAAAAGAATTTATCTGAATTTCTGCTCTTGAAAAATTGATATTTTTTTGTCTCATAAATACCCATTTCATAAGAATAACCAATAAATTTACAAAAGTAAACTTGAAACTTATGAAGTGTGTATGTGTGTGTGTGTGGGGGGGGGTTTTAAAAAATCCGAAGTAAACTCATATTTCATCATATAGATAAGCTGTCAAAGAATAGATACAAGAGATTTGAAAAGACAAAAGGCTTTAAGAATGGAGAGTTACAGGCTTATTCTGATAGATACATGTGCTTCCGTTGACTTAAAATGACAAAACAATTTAATCACCGTGTACCAGTATGTTTGAGTTATGGCAAAAGAGGTTAAGAGAATATATAGGCTTTATTTTGAGATGTTTATGCAAAAATGGATTTAGGTGAATCAACATCATATATACATATTGTAGAAAATATGAAAAAAAAAAATTGATTTAAGGTTCTTAGACTTCCAAATAATTTCAATTTAAGATGATCAGATGTGAAATGTGAGTGAAATTCGTGAGCATCTCTACATATGAAACGCATGAGATAAAAAAAAAAAAAAAGCCCTTCAAGTTACCGAATTTTGAATAAGTTCCATACAGGTAGATTTCTTTACATCACGCAATCAAAATAGAAACATGCGCAACTTCATGCACCACATTTCACAGACGCGCTACACCTTAATATGAAAGAATTTCTTTAAAAAAAAAAAAAAATTCAAAGAACACAATTAAAAGTTGTTTTATGTATTTGCTTAGAATTTCTCAATATAAATACTATAATGGTAAAAAATGGAGATCTTAAATGTGTAGTGAACGAAAGGATTGGAGTCTATAATCTTTTTCCCCTAAATATAATAAATATATCCAGTTTCAGGATATATAATATTCTTAAATGATACCAGATATTTTAGAACACAATTGCAAATGCTTTTCTGAACTCAGTGAGAACTTTGTGCTGTGTACAGTGTGAGCTGATTAAGGGATTCAAACTTCACAAAGTTTTCAAACAGTACTCAAGTTAATTTTACTCACAAACACAAAAAATAAAAATCCCAAGAAACTGATGAAAAATAGATGAGTGTTCACTCTAAAAGAGCATAAAATGCGATGATAATTTAGCTTGTCCAATCACTAACCGAGATCGATATTTGTATGTAAACAGTAACAGTGATAAATGACTGGAGATGAATATCTAAGAAAGTTTTCAGATTGTCATTTAGGCTCAAGTATCGTAATCATCATCTTCTTGTTGCTGTCCTTTCAAATGTATAGGTGTAAATACTCTGGGAATAGAACTTGGAGGAAATAAAACAGGAGCTCGTGTTAAAGAACTCATTTGGGGAAACCCATTACTGCTAGTTTGGGGCACAGGTGGGGTCTCATCTGCAATAGAAGGAGGAATGATCCGACATTTAGTAGCGTTACTTATCTCTTCAGTTTGATCTGTGTCATCGCTGTCTGCTTCATCAGTTTCGTCATTATCATCTTCCGGAATATCATTTGATATCGTTCTTTCTTTCGTCCGAAGAAGTTCGGCACATGTAAGGGAATCTTTCCGCTTTCGAGGTCCACGATTTGCAGTGATTTTTCCACATTTTTTCCCGGTTTCTGCCAAATTAGCGTTGCTTTCTATTTCTTCTTCCGTCTGGTGATCAGTAATATTGACAACCAAATCACGAAGGAAATCAAACTTCTTTTCTGATTCAATTGTTTGCTTAATATGTGCCGTTGTCAAGGTTTTCGCATGTCGTGATTGGGTAGTTTCACTAGCTTTTAAAATAAGCGATTCAATGAAGAGTTCTAAAGCTCGGGATATGATAACAGGTACGGCAGCAGCAACCTTGCCCACATCTTCATCAGTTTGCATTATCTTTTTAATTCTTGCTGGCGGAAATCTGGCATTGTATTTCTTTTTTTTATTGGGCATAGTTGACCGTATAGTTCAGACGTAAACAACCGCAGAGGAACCGCCGTACCTTTACAGATGTTTTTATTTTTTTTGCACAGCGGAAGTTTCAAAGACCGAAGCCAAGCGCTTCTTTTCAGTTGGATTCGGTTTCACGCACTTTTTCTTAGCCGACATATCGTACTGAATCTAAACAAAACGGAAAGACTGATTAAGAAGACTTATTTATTATTCTAAAAATAATATATTTTCATATTTAATGGCTATAAATGTATTAAAAAGAAAGTTTTAAGACAATAAGATTACGAATATTCGGCTGCACCATAGTATATATATATATATATATATATATACTTAAACCAAAGAAAAATGTCGAAGAAGAGACAAAATATTTTTTCGTTTAAAGTCAAATTATTTTAACAAGTAATCTTTTAAGCCAAGGTCAGTATTTTTTTACAGTAACACAGCAAAAATTATGAGGCTATGAAACCATTTATATTGACTGGGATGTTATTCTGTTGGTTTTTCTCCCTCAACATTAAGTCTGGCTGGAATAAAGAAATTCTGCGAATGACGGGAATATTAAATAAAGAACACCTTTTTTTACCGTATGAAAGAGTCGTTCAGGTAGCTTCCCCGCATTGGGAAAGTACTTGGCTTTTTAAATATCAAATTATATCCGGTATTTTGAAGCGTTCCATTTACTGGTGAGCTGCTGAATATCACCCATAACAAATTGTAATGAATTAGAATTGCTTTAATGTAAATATGAATGGTAGCTATACTATTCGTGTGTAATATTTAGAAAAGAAAAACACCTCATCCCACCTTTTATTTTTCTTCATATTTAGCACTGAAACGCTTGTTTTTGGTAAAAAGGTATTTGATATTTTTTTTTCGCTTGTTTACCTTATCATGAGTCTTGCTTAAAGAAGGTTCTGTGATAATTTTCTAGGGTCCCGCAAAGCAAGGGTTCTTTTAATAAAATTTAACAAACATTTATCTTTTATATATATATTTAGAAAAAACAAATGCTAATCACCATTTCAAAGTAATGTCTTTAAATGCATAAAAAGAAGTAACTTTGTTTCATATAATGTTTATTAAAATTCAGATGGTCGTGAGGTTGTCCCGTATAGCTAAAGGTATGGTTTTCGTGATTTTCTTTGGAAAGTCATTCTAGGATTTACTTCGTTTTTGTATTTGTGCCTGTGTTAATATTGGCATAATGACTCTCCCTAGACACAAAATAAGCTGGAACAATTGATTTACTTTCTGGAGAATGTTCTGTTACACGAATCTTTGGAACTTGTTTATGGAGGCATGTCAGTGAAGTAAATGTGACCACCGAATGATCTTTTTCGGCGACTTGAACCCTCGAGATTGTTGTTTTTACAATGGTCACTAATGACATGGCTAGCGGCGTTTCGGAGCTTAATAAAATTGTTTCGTTTTTATTTTCGGATAGCATTTCTTGGGGGAAATTGATAGCGAAAAATGTTGATGTCGCACAGAGCCAAATAACCGGAAAATATTTTTAGAACGAAATTCATGAGTTTCCTTTTTTAAAAAGCTGGACGAAGCATGGAGTTTCGCATTAGGACGCCCACATAAGTTGGAATTTCTCCGTTTTGCCGGGGAATTTTCCAATTATTTTTTCTCATTGTTTTCGAAATGATGAGAGGCATCTTTATATGAAAAAATACTTTTTGGAAATCTTTCACCCCCCCCCCCCATCAGCCCAGACCAATTGTGGACAATTTTTTCGGCACTACGCATTTAAAAACCGCGGGAGAAGCCTTTTTGGTTAAAAAAAAAAAAAATTGCAAATATTTTCAGAGGAAAAAGTGATTTAAGGGAGATTTGGCTGTTATTTCTAGCACAACGTACGATCACCTTTCTCGTGTATTGATATTTTAAAATATTTTTCTTCCCATAAACACATTTAGTTGTTTGATGCGGCCCGTTGTCCATTTTTGGGATATAAACACACACAAAAAAAGTAATTTAAATTAACTCCCCAAACAAGCGAGGCTGTATGTATGTGTGTAAGAAAAAAATATTTGCTAACAGAAAAGTATGCTACTAAAATGAATTATCTTCTACATTTTTTAAAAATCACTGTGGGTAAACCCAGCAGTTACCTTTTCAGGCTCTCCAATATTTCAATACTATAAACAAACAAGAGGAGGGAAAGACTTCAATATTAATGTATGTGCCTTTGCGTATTTAATATAATGGAATCTCACCTGTAAACACTGTCAGTTATCGGAGTTCGAATCCAGCCTGAGTTAACTTTCTTTTCACTCCTATATTGTCAAAGAAATGTCCCAACTGCTGAGGTGAAGGTAATTTTGAATCAAACCAATTGTAATTGTAATTTTTAATTAAGCACAACGAAAGCGTTCTCAACGATACACCTTTTAGAAATTTTCTACGAGTTTTCGGTCTTCCAAATCAACATTCTCAGATTTCTACGCACAATATTGTTTGGATGATTTAAGGGATAGAAGAGGAAAAAAAAAAGTGACCTTTTGTAGAATTGTTCAGTATCGAAAATCGGAGACCCATTTTGACAGTCAGCCACAACCGTTAAGAAATGGAATTTAAAATGCTTTAATTCTATGATAAGTTGTAAAACAATTTGATTGCAGACAATAACAATTAATCGTTAAATTTTGGAGTTGTCTCCCATAAATAACTTTTCCTCTCCAATTAATTTTTTTTTTTTGCGCGCACTAAGTATATTAGTTTCCATGTAACTCTGGGGAGTACACTTGTTCCTCTACTATTTTCGTAATCAATTATCTTCCGTTGTTTAAAGAAAAATACCTTTTCTGGAAATTGCATCCCTAATCCAGCTGCATCATTGAAATCCCATTTAAGAAAGCTAATACTAGATTGCTAGTTAAATTAGGTGTGGAGAATGTTAATCAGCAAGAATTTTTTGAGCCATGCTTTTTTTTTTCTCCTGGTATGTTTTGCTACAAGTTCTAGTTTATATTCAAATGTAGGATGAACTTGCATTTTATACAGGTTGATTGACAAAGATTCACTCACAAACATGCTAAAAAATAGCATATAAACATGCTATTTTTCTCTGTCTGACACGGCTACAATAATGGTTTCTTTTCATCGTATACCACCTCTTCTTGCAGCCAACTCTCCTTCATTCCTACAATATTTGACTTTACTCAATCCGTCTTCCATAGATCTGCAGCTTTGCAGCACTCTCTTGTCCCATGTTTTCTTATAGCTATCAACTTGCAGGATTCCAAATAGAACACCTAGCTGGGAGTCTACAAAGGTCTTGAGCATTACTTCTCATCCTTGGATTGAACAATATATGAAATAAAAAGGGATAGCATCTATTTGAAGCTAATGTTTGAAGTATGTTTTGGTGTCCTAAGAACAACTGCAATTATTGTCATATCTTAATTTGTGGCAAAAGTTAAGTCTGATATTGGATTAAGATACATGGTTGGAAACTTGAGTGATTGATAACTCAATGCCCCTTCCCCCAGTCACATTCAAAATCCCATCCTACTGTCTCCAGAAAGCAATGTCATAATAGATATGTTATACCAAGGAAAAACAAGGTTGGTCAAAGTGGGGCATCTGTTAAAAGGTGAGTTTATCAGTTCATCTTTATGGTGGTGCCATAAATCATGAGTATTGCTATTTATGATTTCAAGATATTGTGACAAGACTACAAAACCTACATGATGAAAATATAAAGCAGTAACTAAATTGAATGCTACAGCATATTCCAAGGAGCATGATAGCTACAATAATGCAAGAAAAAAATAGTCTGAAAGTGATGATAAAAGGCTAGTGTTTAAAGGAAGACATTAAAAAGTAACAAGAACAAATGTGCAATTAAGGGTGCACATTTACTGTATTTGAAATTCAGTTTCTTTCCTAATTGTAAAATGTGTGCACTCGTAAGTACACAGATTGGAGGGGAACACTACCCATGGGATAAATTATCATTAAAACTGTTTGTCTTTGAAGACATAAACAAAGTATTTCATGTTGTCAGGTAATGGTGAATCAAAATTTATTACTTAAAATTACTAATTTTTAATCATTAAAAGCAAATTATTTCTCAGCACCATGGAATCCTGAAAGAAATTCCGCAATGAAGGTGTGATTGCATAAATTAAATACAGATGCTTTATTGGTGTCTAGTGCAATAACATTTTCACTAAATTTCTAAATAGTAAATACCTAATGGTGAGTGATATAGAAGAGCAGATCTTTAGTAGCTCTAACTTTACAGAAGCCATACTAGTAATCATAAATGAGAAGATTCAAGGTGTTAGCAGTTATGGTTGCTGTTTTTGTTAAGAGTTTCTATCACCCTTGAGGTGTTCAGAATGAAAGCAATAGGTTGACAGTGGGGTTGTCCTTTTTGCAACATACTAAATAGAGAAAGAATTGAAAAGCTTAATGTGGTTGGGGGCTTGTTTGCTGGCATATTGTTTGAAAGTAATGGGAGGGAAACTCAGATCTGATTCCCTTAGTGGTTTGAAGCAACCACTGGTACTGTTGTGTGCATTACCTGTATACATAGTGGAGAGGAATTGTTTTAGAAAAGTTTTATTCTGAATTTGGATCTAACATGGGCAGCAAATGTGAAAACATTATTTAGTGAACCATCAAGGTTGGGAAGTGGAATGGAGACACTTCAAAATTGGTAGAGGTTCTTTTGGCAAAGGAGTCAGGTGTCTTTGTAGTCTGATGCATGTAGGCAAACTTTGTTCCACACAACCATATAAGAGTTTATAGTGTGGGCAAAAGCTATCCAGCTTATACAGATGGGTGATTCCACCACACACCGCCAGGTTATAAGTATGTCCTTTGAGTGAACTACTAAAACCAGGGTATTTGGAGTTATGACTCTTGCTTGTGTCAGATGTTAAGAAACTTACCAAATGTATTGCTTCAGTCATCTGCATAACTGTTTTTGATTAATTGAGTGAAGCACATGTATGCCAGGTTAGCATAGTTAACATAGAACTGCCAGAATTCCAACCAGTCAGCTGATTTGAAGTGGCAGAAGATCTGGGGCAAAAGTGATATGTAGTATGTGGTGAGTAGAGATAAAATAGTGTAGTTGGATGACATGACAGATGGTGATAGTTTAATAGCTATTGGATGAAACATATCAAGGTTCTTTGGAGTGTTTGTGCATCCATCAGTGATGTGTATAGGTTTTGGAATTAATTACTATAAATTTAAGTGCTGCAAATGAAAATATGTTGGTTTCAAATTTTGGTACAAGACCAACAATTTCATGTGATGGGATGAGTCAATTACGTCAACTGCAGTGTTCAACAGGTACTTATTTTATTGGTTCCAGAAGGATAAAAGGCAAAGTCAACCGAGGCAGAATTTGAACTCAGAAAGCAAAGACATGAAATGCTGTTAAGCATTTTACTCAGTGCAGTACAGGTCTAGTCATACACAAAATATGTCTAGTCTGCCAGCTCACCACTTTTCAGTTCATTTTCTTCTCCACTCCCCACTTTTTCATGAGAAGATACAAAAAGTGTGTAAGGTTTAATATAAGGGAGTATACATTTAGACTTAGATCAGCCGGATTGGAAAAAAAAAAAACCGTACAATCAACAGTTTTAACTGCTATCATCTGTTCTGTTTTGAGGCAAAGGAGTATTTAGTGGAGTAGATCATGACAAGTATGGGATAGTCATAGTTGGAACTCCTTTACTCCTTTGAATAAGAGCAGACTTGAGGATGAACATTGTTCTTTTCTCATAGAAACTGATATTCTTTCATTTTTTTAATTCTTTTATTTGTTTGTCATTTGACTGTGGCCATGCTGGAGCACTGCCTTTAGTCAAACAAATCGACCCCAGGACTTATTCTTTGTAAGCCTAATACTTATCCAATCGATCTGTTGCCGAACGGGGACGTAAAGACACCAACATCACTTGTCAAGCGATGATGGGGGGACAAACACAGACACACACAACAGGCTTCTTTCAGTTCTACCAAAACTACTCAAGGCTTTGGTTGGCCCGAGGTTATAGTAGAAGACACTGGATCTATTCCATCTGATTCACAGATTTTTTAATTAACCTTTTTTAACTAAACAGTTTGAAACTTCGAATACTGGAATTTTGTCAAAAACGTTCAGAGTAAACCGTGTTCTACGTGAGAAATTCTACCAGTATTCGAAGTTTCAAACTGTTTAGTAAAAAAAAAGTTTAAAAACCTGTGATTGAGATGGAATAGATCCAAGACACTTACCCAAGGTGCCCTGCGGTGGGACTGAGCCCGGAACCATGTGGCTGGTAAGTAAGCTACTTACCATAGCCACTCCAGTGCCCATCTCTGCAAATAACTAAATAATCGGACTATCAAATATTAATTTCAGAAAATATGTGATTCGAACCGTTATCCACAGGATATTTTAATAGCTCCGTCGAAATTTTTTTTATAGTGGTTTAATGTTTGTGTTGCTCAGTAGTTCACTCCCTCCATCAAATCGGAATTGCACAGTTGCACGGTATACTACACGTCAGATGACGAAGCGACGGAGTGCTTTGCTCAAAAATACTTACCACATTCTAAGGTGTGCTGTTTTATGTTGAGAAAATATACAGCAGTAATTAACCCACCTTACTTAACATTAAAGGTCATTAGTTGTAAATAGTGAGTATAGCATGTTGTTTCTACGTGGCCCCTACTATTTTGTACAAGAGGACATTGCTTACAGACATAAAATCCAATATATTCGACAACTTCAATGAATAAATGATTATAACACTAAAAAAAAAAAATACAAAATAGCTTAAATATCTATTCCATGCATATATAATCGCGTAGTTTGGTCTCATCAAAATTCTTCTAATCATACACAATTTCTCTTTCATGTATAAAGCTAGCACAACTTACACAGCCACACGTACGCGTTGTAAGTTTTAAACGTTTGCAGAAAAATAACATTTGAGGATATTTTATGTCTGGTGTGAAGTTAAAAAATCAAACTCAAAAGACATTGTTAAATTTGGGGAGATCGACTTGTGAAAAATCGAAAGAAATATAGGTAGATTATTTTATTTATTGAAATAATACAAGGGACGTAATTATGTGAAACATTGCGCAATCCCTGTGTGGTGCACCAACTGGCTTGAGTGCATTGGAAAGTGTTTGGGTGTTTTGTATTTCAGGTGTGCATATGGTTCGTATTTTAACTTAAAACCATAATGTAAATACTACTACATTGTATTATACTGTTCCTGGATCACTTTGACACTCTTTGCTACTAGAACAGTCGTTATAACATCTTCCCCTTAAGTTTTAATTATTAAACATCCTTACCCTAACTTCTCAGAAATGTCATGAAACGTAGAAACGAAAATACAGGAACTGATTTAATTTAACAAAGTTGAAGCAAATATTGTTCAGTCATATGAATTCAAATTTTTTCTAATGCTTTATTGAGAATTAGCCAGAAATTTATATTTGTTCGGTATGGTCCATTGATCATGACATATGACCAGTGTTTAGAACTGTGTGTTTGGTCTGCGATCTGTGGGTATAATCTGGTGATTTCAGCTGTTGCACCAACCGCTTTTTTGTATTTCCTGACTTTTGTTTTGCCCACTTTATATTTCAAAAGATCTATATGTGAGGAACAAATTCGTTTGCATTCACCGTTTATTTTTGCAATTCCGTTCCGGTTTTAAGAATACAAACAAAACAAGTACAGAGATGAATAAGCTTAAATATTTTTCTCCACACTTGTAAGAGTTATATATGAATTAATTTGATTTACTGTCGTCAGTGTTTTGAGTTGTCTTTAAAATTTGTAGAGAGAAATACCAATACTCCACGTCTGTAATTAAGGGAGTGTGCAGTCACCTGTCGTATTTTTTGTAACACTTTAAACTTCGGTGAAATTAACTCGATTTGTTCCTTCCTGCACACAAAATGTGATTTACAAACACTATTTTCTTAAATCAGGTATCTTTCAGTTTTAAATGGACAATTGATCCACAAGAACCACTTTATAGTAAATCGACGGAAAATTTCAGCACTTCTGTTTTCCTCCGGTTCCATGTATCTAAGTTCAGGTTTTGTAGTGGTACATACGATACTAAATATCCAAACAAATGTTTCAGGGTCTTTTCTCCAACGATCCACTTTTCAGATTGTGAAGGGAACTTAAATCATCCATCTATTTCCATAATAGAATTTTTCGCAAGACTCCACTATCCTTGCAGATAATTCACTCCATTGTGGTGGGCCTGTTAAAGTGATTTTGTTTTTATACTTTTACAAATTTCCTAAGAACAACCTCATTAACTAATATTATTCATTGTTTTTCAGCCATAAAAAGAAAGAGGGAAAGAGAACATAGCATATCCTATTGTATATAATATTTTTACAAAATGGTTGAAGAATTTGTCTCAAAAACTTTGGCACTTCTTGAAGAAGAGCGAAATGCAGAAATAAAAGAAAATAGGTATTTATTATTATTATTATTGAGTGAGAGAGCAGTGCATGCCTTCAAAGTGACACTGGGATGCAAATGTATGAAGCCCAGTATACTCATCATGTTGGGACACACACACACACACGTGTGTGTCCCAACTGCCATTGCTTGATAGCCCGTGTTGGTTTGCTTATATCTATAATCTAGTGGTTTGACAAAAGAGATTGATAAAATAAGTACCAGACTTTAAAAAATAAGGGGTTGATTTGATTGACTAAACCTTTGAATGCAGTGAAACAAGTAAAATATAAAACGTTAAAAATATGCAAAGAATGGTAATTAGTTTTAATAATTTATTTTTCATTTCTTGAAATTATCAGAAAAGACTATTTTTTTCATTTTAAAATTAGGTTAGACATTGAATTTTAATCTGTTTCTTAAATGGTTTTCCAGCTATTTTTATGAGAAACTTCCTCCAAAACAATTAGAAAAGAAAGGAGTCTGCCTTCTAAAGCTGCACCTTGCTAGCCAGGCATCTGGTTTTTATGGTCGTATGATTGTTACACTTGAACCATGGATGAAGAAAGAACTACCATCTCATTCATTTACACCAGGTAATATTTTACATTTTGAAAATTACACAATGTACATTAATATTGTATTTTTTGTTTTATTATGAAATATAATGAAGACCACATGGTTGGGAACCCTTGCTTCCCAACCATGTAGTCTTGGATTCAGTTCCACTGTGCAGCATCTTGGCTAAGTGCCTTCTATTATAGCACTGGGTCGACCAAATTTGATAAATTGAAACTGAAAAAAGAGGCTTGTCATATATGTATTTATATGTATATATGTGTGTGTTTGTGTGTATCCTTGACTTGACGTCATGTGATGGTTGCAAATGAGCATCACCATCATACAAGCAATGTTGTTTCATTTCCTGTCTTCCATGGTGAAATAATACCTTGCTTAGAAATAGGTGAGGATTGGAAATAGGAAAGGTGTCCAGCCATAGAAAATCTTTTTCAACAAATTCCACCTGACTCATGCAAGCATGGAATTGGATGTTAAACAATGATGATGATGTCTCTAGTCTTGAAAAGCTTTTAAAGGTTGATACTTTGCTCCTCTAGATGTAAGCATAGCTAAGTAATTAAGAAATTCCCCATGCAACTATGAAGTCCCAGGGTCGATTCCACTCTGTGACATCTTAAGTGTTTTCACCATAGACCTGAATAGCTTCGAGCCTTAGAAGAGAATTTTGATTGGCATAAATTGTATAGAGGCCCATTGGATGTACTGTGTCTGTAATTCAAAGGTCCAACCTTATCACACTGTATCACTCAGATTTTATGGCCCTGGGCAGTAGTAGAAGACACTTGTCCTAAATGCTACTCAGTGGGCAGAACTCAAAACCATGTAGATGGGAAGCAACACACCCACACTTACACCATATCTGTCTTCTTGTCTTGATGTGTAACAGTTGTAATTGTCACTGTTATGCATGTGATATCATTTGTTTCCAGTTTTCCTTGTCTTTCATTAAACTATCAATAAATTATACAGAATTTTTTTTTCAGTTAAAATTTAATTTACATAATGCAATGCTATGTTTTTTTAATTTGACTATCACTTTCTAGTGCTATGTGAGTGTCTTGAGAGGTGTCCCATAATGTTTCATGATACACATAGAATTATTGATTTCAGTACCAACTGTTAATAGATAATTGAATTTATTTTACATTTTATAGGTGACATTGTTCAGCTCAGTTTAAATCAGAAAAATGCTGCACAGTCTGAGAATATTGCAGTTGGTATTGTTTCCAAGACCACCTCTAACAGTATTTCAGTAGCATTTGATGAATATAAAGACATAGAGACCATGTCTTCTGATGCTCATTATAAACTTCTCAAAATTGCTAATGATGTGACTTATAAGAGATTAAAAAGGTAAATTCATATTCCATTTTTAAATTTCTATTAATTTCCCTAATTTAGTGTTTTGTTTAATGAAAATTAATTTTTAATTAGTATGTAATTATGTTGCTATGATAAAAGAATAATTAAAGAGTTGAATAATTTGAATTCCATAGTTTATTTGACTTTTACAATTGTTGAGCAAAAACAAATTTTCCTAAAATCTATGTATGGTTTCAAATACATGCATACACACATACATATTCATATATTCACTCATATATTGAGGTAATATTTTACTACTGAATGCCCTTCCTGTTAATAAGTTTTATCCACTTTTCAAGTAAGGGACTTCTTATTTTATGCATCTTCCAAAGTGCACTGTCAACAGATGGTACATTGATAGGAGAAATGGCAGCAATTTTACTGTTTGTAACTATCGGTAGATATTAAAAATCTTTTATTAAGAATTTTCTTGTCAATGAATATTTTCAATCAAATTAATTCAATTAAAACTTTTTTTCAGTGCTGTAAGTGGATTACATAAAGCAGGAAATGGAAGAGCCAGCGATTTATTGGATATTTTATTTAATCATAAATTCATTCCTTCAGAAAAATGTCATGGTAGGTTGCAATTGTCTTGTATGTTACAATAGCTTAACCCTTTGAATTCACAAATATTATGCTTCAGAGAGTATGAATATATAGTATCATAGTTCTTTCCTCCTCTCTAATAGGCAGAGCCACCTTAGTGTTCTGTTAGCAGTGAGATCCTTGGTTTTTACTATGGTAACTTTTAGGCCTTCAAACTCTAAACCATTCTTTCAAGGTTGAGCTTTCAGATTGGTAAATGCAAAGTAGATTGGTTTGTTCTTAGTTAAGAAATTCTCTTGCAGTTTTCTCTCTAAAAATATGACCATATCTTGGTACAGATTTAAACTGCATCATTTTCAAGGATAGATTGTATACATATCTTTCCTATAGATATGTATATAGGAAAGGCATCCAGCTGTAGAAACTATGCTAAAGCAGACACTGGAACACGACATCGTCCTTTGGCTTGTTGGATCCTGTCAAACTGTTCAACTTGTTACAGACTGACATTATCTTCCTCTTCATTATTTATCATCTGTTTACCATGCTGGGTTGGGTTGGATGGTTTGACAGGAGCTGATAAGGCTGGAGGCCACACAAAGCTCCATTGTGTGTTTGGGAATGGTTTGTGTCGCTGGATGCCCTTCCTAATGCCGGTGACATACTTATAAATTTTGGAAGGCAGAGAAAAATGCTGTCCTGAAACCTCCCATGTCTCACAATGGATTAATAAATTTCTTTTATAAGCATGTTTCTTTTTCTTTTTTAGATTTTACATTTTACAATACAAATCTTGATGAATCTCAGAGAGAAGCTGTGAAATTTGCAATAAATCAAAAGAATATCGCTATAATTCATGGGCCACCTGGTACAGGAAAAACTACCACAGTTATTGAGATTTTGTTGCAAGCTGTCAAGCAGAAACAAAAGGTATATGCTTCCCATTAAAAAGACTTTGCATTCATAAAACTGAGGATTACAATTTATTGGAAAGTAGCATGTTTTGTTGAACTAATTCAGTATATGGCTGGTATTTATTTTATCAACATGAAACAGGTGCAGGCATGGCAGTGTGGTTAAGAAGTTTGCTTTCAAACTATATGCTTTTGGGTTCATTTCCATTGCATGGCACCTTGGGCAAGCATTTCTACTATAATCCCAGTTAGTCTCAGGTCAGTCAAAGCATTATGAGTGAATTTGGTAGATGAAAACCGAAAAAAGCTTATCGTGTGCATGTGTGTATGTAGGTATCTCTTTGTCTTGACATCATGTGCTAGTTGCCATAAAAGCAGTGTCATTCACTTTCATTATTCTACAGAAACCTTGTCTGGTCATGAGGAAATATTACATTTCTTGAGAGCAGGTGAGGTTTAACAACAGGAAGGGCATCTGGGCAAAGAAGATCTGTTTCAGTAAACTCCTTCCAACCTATGCAAGCTTGGAAAGTAGATGCTAAAATGATGATGAGGATGAGACAGATGACAGAACACAGTTCTCTCCAGACAGGATTTGAGGTTAGGATGTATAGAAACAAAACTACTATTACTTCATCATTTAACATTCATGTCCCATGCTGGCATGGGTTGGATATTTGACAGGATCAGATGTATCCAAGGATTGCCTCCTGCTCCAGTGTCTGCTTTGGCATGGTTTTTATGGTTGGATACCCTTCCTAATCAAACCACTTTACAGCTTGGATGGTGTTTTTTTTTGTGCCACCAACACTGAGGTCACCGTACAATTTGCTAGATTATGAACCTTGGGTGGTGGTGGGATCAACTTCATGATATGAGAACGAGGGGATTACTATGAGAAGATGGGTGACAGAGCAGGCTTTTGTTGAGGGATCTGCTTGGTTACTCACATCTAATAGAAGAAAGGGATAAAAAAAAAAAGAGAAAATTATCAGTAGGAGCTGCAAAAGATAGATAATGGTGAGGAGATACCCAAATGGTCCCCACCAGACACAAGCTGAGTAGAAGTGGGTGGGTGGTTTGCAATGTTGTATGGAAAAGAGTATGAAGAAATAGGGGGCTAAGTGGAGGACACTGTCAAAATGAGTAAGGCTGAAGGTTGGATAAATGAAGAACAAGGATCTGGGTAGGATAGAGAATTGTAGAAGAGTGATTGAGTGGGGAATAGCAGGAGTGGTAAGACGGTACAGTTGCTGGGGGGGGGGGGGACAAGAGAGGGAGATAACATGGTTGGGTATTCTGTAGGAGCCAGAGAGGGGAAAGACAAGCATAATGCTTGAAAGGTAGTGGAGAAAATAAACAGCACTTCCAGGACTCAGTTTTGCTGAGGTGGACAAGTCTTTTCAAGAACTTCATATCACCAGAAACTATCTACTAAATTCTATTCACAAGATATTGGTCAACCTGATGTTACACTAGAAGACAGTTACTCAAGTTGCCACAGTCTAGGATTGAACCTGCGATCACATGATTGCAAAGCTAATTTCATAATCACACAATGATGTCTGCATCCATGCTTTTTTTTTTCTAGGTTCTTGTGTGTGCACCCTCTAATATTGCTGTGGATAATCTTGTGGACAGATTAGCCCTGCTGAAACAGAATATTCTTCGTATTGGTCATCCAGCTCGTCAATTGCCACATCTACAAAAATATTGTTTAGATGCAATTCTTTCATCAAGTGATGGTGGAAAGCTAATCATGGATGTCAAGAAGGATTTGGATAAAGCTTATGTAAGTTTACTAGACAGGTTGCGGATTCATCTGTATATCTATTCATCTGTATATCTATCTGTTACTATCTATATATGTCTATCTACCTGAAAAATACCCACTCACCTATCCACCTACCTACATACATGCATACAAATATATGTGATGTTATACATTTTCATGTTTCCTCTGCAGCTATAGCTTATTTCAGATTGTGTTTACTAAAGGTTTTTTTCTTGTAACTTTAGTTAGTATAACTATAGTTAGTCTTTTAAGAGACTGCCTAACCTTAACAATACAAGCACAGGTTTCATGCTAAAACAATGATGATGGATATTATGATATTTTCATTATTGTCATCATTATTAAATTGGTTTGATTTTAAATGAATAACAATAAACATCTTGGTTGTTGACAGTGTAGCAGCAAATATAAGAAAAATGTTATAATGTTAGAGCTTGTATGTTAAGACGAATGACAAAAGATATGGCTTTTTTGTCAATTTTACAGTCTCACTGTTAAATAAAAAATAAAATAAAGACATGCAAAAATAACAATGATATATAGTTAAATACATTTTATTTTTAGAATCAACTCCTGAAATCAAATAAAGGTGGAGAAAAATATAAATATAGAGAAGAGATAAAGGTCTTGCGAAAAGAACTTCATCAAAGAACATTACAGAGTAGCACTGAAATCCTAAAGCGTGCTGATATTATCCTATCCACCTTAACAAGTGCATCTGATGATGGACCCCTTAAAGAATTGAAATATAATTATTTTGACATGGTTATCGTTGATGAATGTTCACAGGTAATACTCTATATTAATTATTAAATAGTGTTTCACAACAGCTCAGAGAAGCAACTTCTATGAAACAGCTTTCAACTATGATCCAGCAGTTAGTTATGCAGATAACACTAAAGTTTCCATTGATGCTATGACAATTTAGTGCATACACTGCAAAGCATGGAAGTAACCTGGAGAGACACCTGGGCTGTGCTGCTGCGGTGGAAAGGTTAAACTCCCTGCAATGCCCCAACCTCCAGAGCCCTTGAAAACAGTTGCTCCCATACTGCTGTTAAGAAACTTTGATGTACCCAGACTCTGCAAATGGAACAAGGCTGGTTGTTAAAACAGCCATGCCCCATGTGTTTGAAGCAACAGTAATTACAGGCAACATGATGTGTGAGAATGTCTCCATTCCAAGGATCCCTCTCATCTCAAATGATTTCCCCTTTAAGTTCAAAACACTGCAGTTTCCTGTCAAACTGAGCTTTGCGATGTCTATCAGCAAAGGACAATGTCAATCTCTAAAGGTGGTGGAACTTAAACTCCTTCAACCATGCTTCTCACATGGTCAGCTGTATGTTGGATGTTCCAGAGTTGACATTCTCAGTGGCAAGACAGAAAACAGAGTATATGAAGAAGCACTTGCATGAATAATATGTGCATGTGATGTACTGAAGTGTAAAACCATTGAGTGTTAAAAATATTACTTTCTGAGAAATACACTAATCGTACAGTACAAGCAAAGGGCATTGTGTTAAGGCTATGAGTTTATAACCTGAGTGAAACCGTGTCCTTCTGCTTGTAACATATTATAGATAATGAAGGCAGTCTTAAACAATTATTTCTTTTGTCACTCAGAATCTCTTTTTCTTCTCAGAAGGATTTGATTTAAGAAAGTCTACCTTCATTTACTATACTTCAGTAGATTCTCACACTTGCAAACTTGGATGAAAGTGGTATTGTTACTCTTGACATCAGCAAAACTTTTGACTGTATCTAGTGCTGAGTTCAAATTCTATTGAGGTCTACTTCATCTTTTATCCTTTCAGACTAGTGAAAGCATCAGATCAAATGCTTTGTGATATCTGTTCCAGCACTTTGCATTCTGAATTCAAATCACACCATAGCCTGTCTGTTGCCCAGTTTAACACCACTACCTGGCACCTTTGGTGTCTTTAGTGGAGACCACTCTGTTGCCAGAATTCAGGCCTGGTTACTGGTTTGAAGATATCTCTTTGTCCTTTCCTTTCACCAGTCTTGGGGGCCCTGTAATAGGTCATGAGCAATGTTTTCCTTCCTAAAAGTAAAAAAAAAAAAAAAAAGAAAAAGTTCTGTGTTATTTTATATCTAAGAATCAATATTATAAGGATTTGTTAAAATCCTTTTGATATCTTAATTTAATTCAAATTCTTAAAATTTTATAAAAATATTTTTTCTATGTTGTTAGGCAACTGAAGCTGCCTGTTGGATACCAATTCCTCGAGCTCCTAAATGTGTTTTGGCTGGAGATCACTGCCAGCTTCCACCTACTATTATATCAAAGGAGTATGTATTTTCACATTTTACATTTTAATTTTTTTTTTCTGTAAGATGGTGGTGATGGAGACAGGGATGTATAATATTTACATTTAGGTCTGTCTTGACCATTGTATTCATATTCCTCCTCTCAGTCACATTTGCTTTCAATAGGCACAGACAGCATTGAATAGAGTGGGCTCTTGTCTTGTTAAGAACATGAGTACCTCTCTAGTGCTGGTCGTATGATAAAGTGCACCCAGTACACTCTGTAAAGTGATTGGCAATAAGTAGGATATCCAGTTGTAGAAAGATGCCTACAAAGGAACATGAGAGTGAGGCACAACTCCCATCTTCTCTAGTTGAGCAGTAACATTGCATAATAACAGACTTGAACTGTGACAACCCTTTCAACCCATGCCAGCATGGAAAAGCAGATATAATGATGACAATGTTGATGACAATGACGTTGATGTTATGTAAATTTGTGAAAATTGTGTCACTGCCCACACAGTCTGGCTTGGAATAATAATTATAAAAATGAGAACACATGAACTTAATCACTACTGGGCTTCAAATCTACTGAGGGAGAAACTTCTGATTTGCTGGGGTCAAAGGGCAGAACTGAATGCATGTCTAGAACAGAAGGTCACATTTTGACTTAACCTCGTCCGAGAGTTACAGAAAGTGATCTCAGCAACTAAGGCAGAAAGAGTTTCATGTGATGTTAGTGTATTAATAAAATGGATATGGAGAATTTTGTTTTGAAAGGGCAGCTTTTCATTATGTTTCATTTGTATATCTAAATATATAGGAATCAGCAACTTGTATTGGTGCATTCTCACAAACAGGGATTCCTTAGCGATACAGAGAGGTTGAGGGACAATGAATCCAGTGTTTTTAGAGTATGGCAATCCAGCTTGAGAAATTGTCATTTCTTATACAAAAGTTTAGATGTCCCTAGCACTTACCAAAAACTAAAGTTGTATGAGATTACATGCTAAGGCAGTCTCACTTCATCAAGCTTCAATTTGGTATTTGGTTCTTTGTTTCTAATTGTTTTCTATTCTGTATTTGAAGGGCAGCTAGTGCAGGTTTAGAGATAACACTGATGGAGAGAGTCTTGAAGGAATATGGAAATAAAGTAAAGAAAATGTTAGCCACTCAGTACCGAATGCATCAGCATATTATGGAATGGTCATCGAAACAGCTGTATGACAATGAACTCATTGCAGATTCTTCTGTTAAAAATCATCTTCTGAAGTAAGGATTTTATGATATTGTTTGAAGAATATCTGTTCTTATTATAAATATCTAGTAACATTTATTTTAGTAAGAACCACTGTTAGCATATTAATAAAATTTGAATTTCTTTTTAGAATGCTTTTATGGTTTCAATGTTATTAATATGTATTATATTAATTATTATACATGGTTACTGTGCCAGTGCCACATAAAAAGCATCTGTGTGGTGCCATGTAAAATTACCCATGTGGTGCCACATAAAAGCACCCAGCACACTCTGTAAAGTGGTTGGCATTAGAAAGAGCATCCAGCCGTAGAAATCATGCCAAATCAGACTGGATTCTGCTCAGCTTGCCAGCTCTGGTCATACTGTCCAACCCATACCAGCATGGACAATAGATGTTAAATGAGGATGATGATGATTATACATGGTTATCCCACATTACTCTGTAAGGAACATTGGGTTGGTTTCTCTGACATATATACTGCTCATGGATGGGATGCCAGTCTGTTGCAGGATTATTCATTTTTACCAGCTGAGTGGACTGGGGCAATGTGGAATGAAGTGTTTTGCTCAAGAACATCACACATTGCCCAGTCCAGGGATTGAAATCACAATGTTATGATCCCGAGTCCAACACCCTAACCACTAAACCATGTATCTGCACATTACTGATTCTATTATTATACATCTTCACTGTAAATCTGTTCCTTTTCATCATGGGGTGCTCCATTTTGCTTTATAAGTTACAAGGGGGCTACAACAGAGCTGGTGCCACAAAAAGCACCCAGTACACTCTGTAAAGGAGTTGTTGTAAGGAGGGGCAATCAGCCATAGAAATTATGCCAAAAGTGATACATTGGAAGAAAATGTGGTCCTCTGATTACCTAACCCATTCAATCCTGTCAAACTATTCTACCTATGCCTGCATGAAAGAGGATGTAAAATAATGAGGATGATGATGATGATGAGGAGGAGGATATACTTTTGGTAAGAAACCTATTGGCTAAGGTAAAATGATTCCTGAAAGATCAGTTTTCCAGTTCTTAACTTGGAATAAATTCAAAATATCTGCATATTTTTATATCAGTAGATTATTGACTCTTCGGTTTCTAAAACTAGATTATATTCCCAAGATATCATGTTTATTTTGCAGAGCTAATGGAAAAAAAGAAAAAAGAAAAAAAGGTTAAAATGATTTAAATTAAAACTTCCCATTAAAATTCCATGTTAATTTATGTTCCAAACACCTGCTTAAAAATGACAATATCATTTTATTAGTTTCAATTAGTTTTCCAAATTAATTGAAACAAAAACAACAAATATACTAACAAAAGGGTTAAGACATTTTCATAAATTTTCTTAGGGATTTGGACAGAATAGAAGAAAATGAACTAACTACAGAACCACTAATATTGATTGACACTGCTGGTTGTAATCTGCCTGAACTGGAAGTTCCAGAAGAAATATCAAAGGGCAATGAAGGTTTGCATAATTTTTCTTTTCTGTTCTTTTTCTTTATTTTGATATAACTTGATGTAAGGAAGTAATTAGATTGTAACAAGTTGTCTGCAATGTTACCACTACCATCATCATCATTTCAACACCTTTTTCATGCTTACATGGGTCAGACAGAATTTGTTGAAACAGATTTTCTACAGGTGGATGCCCTTCCTGTCACCTACACTCACCTGTTTCCAAGCAAGCTAATGTTTCCCCATGGTTGGATGTGTTTTCATGGAAGACTGGAAATGAAGGATACCACTTACATGATGGTGATGCTTGTTTACAACTATCACATGATGTTGAGACAAAGAGACATGATCAAACACACTGACACTCACAATAGGTTTATTTCAGTTTCCATCTTCCAAATTCACTTATAAGGCTTTGGTCTGCACAGCACTGTAGTAGAAAACACATGCCTAAAGTGCCACTCAGAGGGACTGAACCTGAAACCATATAGTTGGAAAGTGAATCCCTACACTACACAGCCATGTTTATGCTTACATATCTAATGATGTAATATGTTCCATCTTAGTTACAATTATATATGTTTCTTAAAATAGAACATGCTTCTGCTGGTACTATAATTCTATGTAGAAATCTCATTCATATTAGTTTTTCATCCTCTCATGTACAAAGTAAAGATCATTTTATCAAACTGAACCTTACTATTTCTTCCCTTACTGCTATCACCGCCAACTTGTCATTCTCTTTTCATCTTGTAAATATCTGTTCACATTAGATGCCTGCATGGCTGTGTGGATAAGAAGTTTGCTTCCCAACCACATTGTTTTGGGTTCATTCCTACTGTGTCTTCTACTCTAATTCCAAGCTGATCAAAACCTTGTGAGTGGATTTGATAGATGCAATTGGAAGAAGCCCATCATGTATGTGTGTGTGTGTTTGTTTACATTTGTACTCTACAAAAGTCGCAATCTACAAGCAGTGTTGTTATTACTTTCTGTGCCAACAAATCATTCGCTCACTTCGCACCTTCAAAGACTTGTGAAATTAGAGATCCCTCACCTAAAAAACAAATGATAGTTCCCAACAGGAATGGTATTTGATTGTAGAACAATGCCTGAATAATGTATCCTCCTGACCCATGCTAACAGGGGAAAACAAACAAAACTGAAGGAATGGTATCTATTTAGAGTTGTTTTAGTTTTGAAGTTTTCTGCCTCTATGTCAGTGGTTCTCAATTACGGTTAATATGACCCTTGGGGGTCCATATAAGATTTTATGGTTAAAGTTTATTTGCAATAAATTGGTTATACTTCTACAATACACAAGATATTTTAACACTTTTTTAATACAATATTTAATTATAAAAATATAAAAGGAATTTTTAAACATCAAATGACCATGGGGGTCCATCCGAATAAAATAGGAATCAAAGGGGTCCATAGGCAAAAAATGGTTGAGAACCACTGTTCTTTGTGATTCTTGAAAGATTACATTTGCATTCTTACTATACAGAGTAATTAAGTCCAAATGAATTGTACACTTTGCAATATATTCCTTACATCACTTACATGTACGTTTTCTTTTTGTACCATTCATTTTGAATGATGCTGTATTAAATTTTTTTTTTTTTCCATCTACAGGGGAGGCTGAAATTGTTAATTACCATGTAAGGAAGCTTATATCTAGTGGTCTTTCAGTTGAAGAAATTGCAGTTATTGCACCATACAACCTTCAGGTATTACTTAGAATCCTACATTTGTCTTATATATATATATATATATATATGTATGTATACTCGCTAATAATAAATGCAAAATTCTCTCTGTTCATCTGGGACCCCTGCATCTCAGTCTACATTTGCTCTACATAGACATATTATACCATTTTGGAATCAGAATGATCCCATGATTGAAAATCTATCCAGCATTGGGATCAGATCTGGATGAGGATTTATTATATTCTAACAGTTGAAAATTAAAATTTTAAAAGCACTCCAAAAATTCATGAACTTAAAAGTTTTTCATTTAAACTGAATTTAAAGTAATACCATATTGGTAGGGTACCAATAAATGCTTTATTATTATCACTCCCTTTAGTTTTGCGCTGCAGGCCCAATTAGCTTACCTTCACAGGGGCTAGCTTCAAAGTCCACATGGAGTGCAGTTCTTAAGCTAAATATATATATTTTGTAGGTTGAGTTACTGCGACTGAAAATGAGTTCTGATTATCCAAAATTGGAAATAAAGTCAGTTGATGGTTTCCAAGGCCGAGAGAAAGAAGCTGTTGTTATTTCCTTAGTGAGGTCAAATCAAAAAGGTGAGCAAACTTTTCAAATTCCCTTTCACCTTCTGAAAACAAAATAAAACATTCAAGTAATAAATAAAAATAAAACATGCAGCATAAATTTATGAATTATCTTAAAAACATCTGGTATCTATCTTCAAAACCTTATGATTTTCATAATTATTTGCAATAATTTTAGAAGTGTATAAAGTGTATATCTATGTATCATACTTAATGTATAATACTTTCGGTTTCAGTCCCACTGTTTGACTCCTTGGGCAAGTGTCTTCTACCATGCGAGTGGGTTTGGTAGATGGAACTGAAAGAAGCCTGTTGTATATGTGTGTGTGTGTGCATGTGTTTGTTCCTCAGTACCACTTGACAACTGGTGCTGGTGTGTTTACACCCCTGTAACTCAGTGGTTTGGCAAAAGGGACTGATAGAATAAGTAGCAGGTTTTACAAAAAATGTGTTGGGTCGATTCAACTAAAATTTTTTAAGGTGGTGCCCCAGCATGGCCACAGTCTAATAAACTGAAACAAGTAAAAGATACACTGTATTTATCCTGAGGTAACATCTCTTATGGTCATGCTGTGTTAAAAACAATAAATATCAGGAGACATCTCAGCTGTGGCCAGTGAGAATATTAGATTCAGTATATCTTTTTTGGATCTTTTCAATGATACATACTTGTAGCCAGTCCACATTCTCAGGCTTTCTCTTGTCTGATGTAGTGAACTGTGACTAAAACATTCTCTGATGTTTCTAGTAGTCACTTGGTCCATTAGAAAGACCAAAATGCATCTGGCATTCTTGCTGACCACTGCTGAGATGATTTGCCATCTCCTGATGATATTTGTGTTTTTAATATAGCACATCCATAATAAATACTGTGGTAATTGGCCTATTAATTGTGTCTATATGTTATGTATGATTCATAGATGGCTATTTTAATAGCACCTCAGTTGCAGATACCATATTTATATGATTATGTAAGAATCTAAATAAATTTCTGAAAATGTTTTCCATTTTTATTTTCTAGGAGATGTTGGTTTTCTATCAGAAAGCAGACGTATAAATGTAGCGATAACAAGAGCCCGCCGTCACTTAACTGTTGTTTGTGACAGTGAAACTATGAGACATGACAAATTTCTGTCTTCGTTAATGGATCATTTCTTCGATAAAGGATTTGTTTATTCAGCAAATCAGTATTTAAATGGTTTGTATTCATGCAAATAATGACATCATCATTGTTCATCAGTGTTTACTTTCTCATGCTTGCATAGATCAGACAGAATTTGTTGAGGTAAATTTTCTACAGCCAGCTGTCCTTATTTCCAAGCAAGGTAATATTTCCCCATGGCTGGACATATTTTCACAGAAGACTGGAAATGAACAACACCACTTGTGTAACAGTAATGCTTGTTTACAATTATCATGTGATGTCATGACTAGGAGACATAAACTCTCGCGCACACACACACACAGCAGGGATAATCAGTTGGTCTGAACCTGAAGTCACATGGTTAGGAAGTGTACCTCTTCACCACACAGCCATGCCTATGCCTACATATCTAATGTTATATGTTCCATATTAGTTATATCTACATGTTTATTAGCATAGGACATGTTGGTGGTGCCATAATAACTACTGATTATTCCATGTGAGTAGACATGTAGCTCCTCAACAGCAAGAAACCTGTTTTGTTGTGGCCCCTTCATTCATACTTGAAGTTCTCATTTCCAAGCACAAAGCTGCTTCCCTCTCCTCAGTCAAAGGAGATCTTGATTTGTAAGCTGCATGACAACTTCACCAGTGCTAGTGGCACAAAAAAGTATCCAGTATATTCTGTAAAGTGGTTGGCTTTAGAAAGAACATCCAGCTGTAGAAACCATACTAGAACAGATATTGGAGTGTTATTCAGTCTTTGGATCTGTTGGATCCTGTCAAACTGCCTAGTCTATGCATGGGAGGTGGATGTTAAAAAATGATGATGAGAGTGAGTAGAATAACAAATAAATGTACTGAATGCATTGTCATCATTGAACATTGTTTAATAATTATTTCCATAATTATGAAAGAAAATTTTATTTTCATTATTTATTTCTATGTAGTCTAAAGAATTCTAAAGTTGAAATTATTTATTACTCAATTCTTTAGTTTATATATTTTAATGTTTAAAATTACTTATTAAAATATCAACAAATAATTATCTCAAGCATCTCTCTAGGTTCTTTTTTTTTTTCTCTTAAACTAATTTTTAATTAATATGAATTGTAAATTTTTAAATTTTGTTTTAAACAGATGAAATTGTAGACCGGTCATCCTTAAGAAAATTGGAAATAATGAATGGCATTGAAATTGGTAAAAATGCTAACAGAAAAAAACCCAAACCATGTGATGATAAACAAAAGTATTGTATATATTTTAAGCTTCTGTGAAATTTACTTGTAATTCTATATTTTGGAGTGACCTATGTTTTTTTTTTATTATCAACTTGACTGTGGTTTGTTTCAGATTTTGGTTTGAAAACATAAACAGTCTAATCCTTCATTTCCCCCTTTTCTTCAAATATAAAAAGCATAATCACTTCCATATTTTAAATAATTAAATATTGTGTGTTTGAAGTAAGTTTATAATTTTAAACCCTTTAGTGTTCAGATTATTCTGTTGACTGTTATGCTTGTTTGTTCACATTGTTTTGAATTATTCATGATCTTATTGCTTTGAGATTTCGATGGTGTGCTTGTTTATTTTTAGTATGGCATCGTAGAGAAGGTGTGACAGGCTGAATATGGCCAGTTTGAACATAAAACAGGCCAGATATGGCCGATTTAAACAGTAAGGGGTTAAACAACACATTTGAAATAGGGGTAGACACTTTTGAAGCAGACCTGGAGTAGAGAAGGTATGTCATTGACAAAGTTGCATGTCACAAAGCTAGCTGACTGATTGCTTGGCAAAATGATTAATCAAACACTTGATTAATTAATTGGATAATAATAATAGGAAGTGCTGATTTCTAATTGTGGAAGAAACCTATGGAAAGGGTAGACCCAGGAGACAAAGTGGTGAGAAAAGACCTTCAAACTTTGAACCTCACAGAGGAGATGACAAGAGACAGAGACTTCTGGTGATTCACTGTGCATAATAAGACATGTCAAGCTACTTTTTGGCACTGGAGGCAAACTCATACACACATGCAGATATATACATATGCACATCTCTTTATCTATCTGTATGTATACACATAAATACAGTAGCGTGCCAGGTATCCTATGATGGATACCTCTTATGTGTTTAAATGTACATTGTATTTATATAAATAATATACAATATCTTGACTAATTTTTCTACATGCTAAGCCACTGGTAGTAAAAATTTCTAAAGTTTTTCCTACCCTGATATTATTAATGTATATATACACATATAGATAAAGAGGGAGAGGTTGCAATTTATTAATTGAATGCAATTGAAATATAAACTTTCCGTCTCCTCATACACATAATCAGAAATATACTTACACATAGACAGAGAGAGGTGGGGAGAACAAGAGAAACATTAAAATGCTTGATATCAAATAAGTCAACATTGAACCAGTGACGTCAGACAGGTGGTTTCAATACAGCTGTACCAAAACATCTCATGTCCACTCCACTGATTCCTTTGCTGTTACTGACCCAGGGGAGCTTGTGTCTTTGTTTCTTGTCTGCGAGGATTGTGGCTCATCTGCTCATTAGTTTGGATTACAGTCCTTACTTTTTACTATTTCAGCAAAATATCTAAAGCCGACAAGGATGCGAAACGACATAATGAGCTGCATAAAACTCTCACAGATTTCTCAAAAAACTCGGAGGAAACTGCGAAAATTTTCCCATCTACACTGAATTCTTTTGAAAGAATGTTGGTACATGAAGTAAGGAAAAATATTTCAAGTTTTTCTTGTTTTTTTTATTGATGTTTTTGGAAAAAAATTTGTGTTAAAACATATTGCTTTTTAGTAGTGTCATTTTTGTCATTTGAAACACTATTTTTGTATTTCATAGATTCAATCTTGTTACAAATTTATAACATGGGAATCAATACAGTTCACTTGTGAATTTGATGACAAACCAAAGATCATTTTATACTTTTTTAAACTATAAAATCTGTAAAAGACACTGTGAAACTAATACTACCAAAATGCAAGAATGTTATCTATATTAGATTTATCAAAATAAATTTATTTTTAGAATAATTATTTATATATAAGCTTATTCTAAAATTAAATTCTTTTTATTGTTATTTTTTTCAGATAGCCAACAAATTGGGTTTGATACATATCAGTGAAGGAGACGGCAAGGACAGACAAATAATTGTTAAAAAATCAGATGATGAACAACAAGTAATTAGCCATAATGATACACTTGAAAATAACCCTTCCAAATACTTGGTTGATAATGAACCTGGAGATAGCTGTACAGGAATGTCTACTGTTTCTTCCTCTAACTGTGATGATGATACAACAACAAACCAAGCAATGTCTATTGATTCAAGTGAATTGTTGGATGAATCACTACTTATGACAGAAAAACAGGATAAAAAAACGAAGAAAGTAAAGAAACAAAATAAATCAGTGCCGG